>NC_057936.1:7661544-7719044 GCF_018555375.3 Anguilla rostrata
TTAATGTAAATTCATCTGGCTAATTGCTTGAAAGAGAACCATGCCTTCTGCCTGCTGAACATTTCGTAACACACTTGTGTTCCCATAAACGACTGTTCTTAAAACTTCCTTGTCTTCTGTTGTGAACACCGTGGCAGTCTCTTCTTCAATACAGAGATGATTTTATTTTATTTTCAAGTTTGATATTTACTTATGGAAATCGAATTGAAGAAAAGAAAAAGAAAGAAAAAAACACTGAAACAAAATACATCTTACAGAACCATGTTTTGAGAAAATATACAGTCGCAAATATATATGATTTGTATTTTCCAAACATTCCACAGATTTATTTATATACGGTCGCATATTCCGTTTCTGTTCGGGTGAACTGAACAATGAATGCAGCTGAATTCATGAGTTCCCAGCGCCCGTAGCCAGACTGCCTTCGGTTCGGTCCGTGTTTTATCTACTCGGACTGGGTCCGGGGACATCTGTGGTCCTCCCCCCCCTCCCCTCCCCCCCCCCACCCCACCCCACCCACCCCACCCAGTGACACCGCTCGCCAGGCTTAACACAGTTAGCGCAGGTGGCCGTCGTCGGATATCAGACGTTTCGTGACTTCCCCGTCTGGGAATTCCTCGATGATTTCCGTCGCGTTTTCCCCGCTGTGCGCGGTCTCTCATTACGGCTGTGACGACTCGAGCGCTGCCTAGCCGGCTGGCTCCGCCCCCCTTTCCTTTACTCCTATTTCGGCACAATTATACTCAAGGCCTTTTTGAGTCTAGAAAAATGTAGACAGAGCGTCGCCTTTGAAGCGATGAGAATTAACCTTCAGAATTAATAGAGGTTTCCCCGAGTTGGCTCGGTCCGAGGTAATTAGCAGTTAAATAAGTTGTCTGCGGAATTCTGTCGAGGACATTTTTAATTTTGTTTCCGTGTCCCTGCCTCCGAACGGCGGCTGTGAATAAGCCCCTCACGCGCAGACGTGGTGCCCCCGGTCAACCTGCATCAATGCCATGTTAGGAACTTGCGTGCGAACGTCATTCAGGTTTGTTAGATCTGGCTATTGCACCAGATTTACTTATCAGTTTAGACAAAGTGTATTATAACATGAACGCTTCACAGTTTTGTGCTAAAACCATGAATTTATTTGGTAACCCTTATATCATCAAATAAATAGAATGCAGTATGCAATGCCTGTAAGACAGATAATTACATTTCCCCCCCCCCCCATTCTTTATACTTGGTATATGTACTGTCATAACGCCTGTCATGTAGAACACATCATGCTCTTTATTATTAAGTAATTTTCCATTGAGTGAAGTTTACGAGCATTTTTAAACATTTTAACACAGCCCGCTCTCTCAGTACACTGAACAAAAACATTTACGAACGCCTACTGGTGTTTTTTCATTCCATTGTCAATATTAGCATGAATAAGAGCATTCAATTCGCTTTTCAATTGCTAGGTATCTGATTCATTCGTATGTGGCGCTATGCGTGCTTTAAGTGCGTGTGAGTGCATATATATGCACGTGCGAATGTAGCAGTTTCCCCTGAAATAGCCAGTTGTGCTCATTCAGATGAAACAAATCTTTATGGACGTCTTTATGGGACACTCTCCTAGACAACGGAATGATGCAAATCTGCCACTTGTTAAAACATGGGAATTAAAATTCAATTTCAGTGTCGCATCGCCATTGAGTGGTTGGAATGGGAAGACCGTCAGCCTAAACCAAACATGCAGAATACATTTTTAGAAGTCGGCAGACAGTTCAGTCTCGTTCGCGACAGGTTTAAGACTCTTAAAACGGGTGCAATCCTTCTGGTGCATCTGGCCCATGGTTTTATTTAATCCCCATGTTGACACTATTATACATCACAGAAATGTTTAAATTACTGAAGCACAATCCTTTTCATATTCCCTCTCCATCGCTCTCTCTCTCTCTCTCACTCGCTTTTTCTCTCCATCCCTCTCGCCCCCCTCCCTTTTCCCTCCCTCCTGCCTCACTCTCTGTATCCCCACTTGCCCCCTTCCTCTCTTTCTTTTTCTCTCAAACTCTCTCTCTCTCTTTTTTCCATCCATCCCTCCCTCTTTCCATAATGGGACAGACAGCAATGCTCCAGAAAGGAATGGTCCGCGTAAGCCCCTGAAATTGCAGTTATGTAGTGCAATTTTATTTTCAAAATTCTAAGTCGGTGTTCTAGAACTCCATTGCTTCCAATCGCCGGTTGTGATTGTGACATCAGCATTAGAATGATCAGTTAAGACACACCCACGTAGACACAAACACACACATACACAGGTGACTCCAAATTGATTTGTACCCCTGATAAATTAACCTATTTGATTTGCAGAAATACAAGTACACAATCAATTTTCTTTCGTATAATTAATGGACATTTTAAAATAACGAAACCCATACACAAAAGCGCAAACAGAATTCGTTTTTCAAAAAAAGCTTAGTAGTTTTTAAAAAGTCAGTAGTAATGATATTAAAGTAACGCTTGGAGGGAGAAAAAAAACACAGGTCTGAAAATATCAAGCAGTCTGCGAAAACAGTGGGAGGTGACTACACAATAACTGCGGCGGAACCTAAATAATCCTCTCGCAGAAGAAAGACCTTCATCGCAAATGAACAACATAGCCCATATGGGCTTCATCTCCCAGTTTTAACTCCTGGGGTGTTTTAATTTTTTTTTTTTTTTTTAACAAGCCTGAGCTCCAGCGTTCCAGCACCAATTAATCCTACTGTCTGTCCCCCCCCGCCCCCCCCCCCCACCACACGTCATCAACAGCTCCACGATAAATCATCCACAGAAAAAGAAAAGAACATCCAGTTCTGCATTCTAAATAATCCCAGAATAAAAAAAAAAATTAAAAAATGAATAATATATGCGCAAAATAAATAAATTAATAAACAAATGGGATGGCTGTCGGCACGAGTCTTGGTGTACATGACGGGCCTAACTGCCTAAATATAGCCTTCTGGGCTATCTGTTCTCTGTGAAGTAGCGAGCCCTTGTAACTTCACATTATTTACGTGTCTGTGCTTGCGCCCTCTCCCCCTCTCTCTCTCTCATCAGTCTTCATCCTCCTTCCTTGTCCTCTCCCTTCTTGTCCCCTCTTCATCTCATCCTCCTCATCTCCGTTCCCCTCCTCCCTCTCTCCTCTCTCCACCTCCCTCTCCTCCCCTCCTCTCTCTCTCATCCCCCTCCCTCTCCCCTCCTCTCCATCCCCTCCCTCTCTCCTCCCTCTCTCTCCTCCTCCCTCCCTCCTCTCTCTCCTCCTCTCCCTCCTCCCCTCTCTCTCTCTCCTCCCTCCTCTCTCTCTCCTCCCTCCTCCCTCTCTCTCCCTCCCCCTCCCTCTCTCCCCCTCCTCTCTCCCTCCCTCTCCATCCCCCCCTCCCTCTCTCTCTCTCCACCCCCCTCCCCCTCTCCCTCGATCACAGATCAGGGTTAATGCTGCGGGCTGCAGTTACACAAAGGCAGCCTCTCTGAGTAACAGAGCTGAAGCAAGCCAACCCGACCCGGATCTCAGAGACGGTCGTAGGCCGCCGCTGCTTCTCAGAGCACAACTTAAGACCCCGGCGCTATCCAGGAGCCTCGACGGAGCTCTGGCGGCTTGTCTCCGCAGTTACCCCCCCCGGAAGGAGGCTTCTCCATCGGCTGCGTGCTCGTCCCTGACCAAACACGACGTGACAGATTATACGTACGATGCATCTGAAGGTTGATCAAACGTCACAAATTAACCTTTTTCGCGTCCGTTCTAAGTGGCCGGAGGACAGCCATCGCCGGGGTGTCTACCTCAAGACGATCACAGGAACCAGCACGGTTGTTAAACACAGACACTGGATTACTAATACGTCTTTTAGAACTAAATATATATATATATGTGTGTGTGTGTGTGTGTGTGTGTGTGTGTGTGATTCACACACAGTGGGCCGAGCGGGAGGGAAGGCGACAGCGTTCAGCGCCGTTGCCGCCGGCAGCCGAGCGCTTGGAGACGGCCTCTGCGCTTTAACTGCGGGTCGTAATAATAATGATCCGCGCGCCGTCCTTCCCCCCCGATTCGGCCTCGTGAAACTCTCGAGTCGCCGCGCAGATGGTTTTTATCGCGTTCGGAATCGGCGCTGTCACTGCCGAAGGCCCCGGGCTCACGCAAAAATGAGCCTCTTCTGCCTTCAGAAACCGCTACGGTGGCCCCCGCAAGTCCTGCAGGGGAAAATAAACCGGTCGGTGCTTTTTTTTTAGCCGCGACCCCGTGTCTCGGCACGAACGGGACGCGACCTCCTTTGGCGGATAAATCGCTTTCGCCTTTTCTCTCCCCTCCCCCTCCCCCTCCCCACCCTCTCCTTATTCCTTATTTGATAGTCAATGCTAATCACGCGATGCGCAATGCTAATCCCGATAAGTGGGCCATTACAGGGAAAAAAAAAAAAAAAGGAAACATAAAAATCACTGGGAAGGGTTTGAAAGCGCGCCTGTGTACTGTGGAAACTCACCATGATGTAATGTCTCTGCATCTCTGTCTTCTCACTGGCCAGCTTCTCACATTCCAGCTTCAGACTGCAAGAACAAAAGGGAAACAATTTACAATACGCACATCGCCATGGTTGCACACACACGCACACGCACACGCACACGCACACGCACATGCACAGGCTTTGTGGACTGCCCCACACCTAGGGCTGCCAGATTTATAACTTGGTCAAACCGGACAAACATGCACAGCTGGAAGCATAATTGGACGGGGAAGGACCCAGGTGGGCTGCCCCCCTTGGAACTGTCGTCGGACCAGGGGGGGTCACTGACACACCGATTCATAATGTATCACAAACTGCCGGTAAATTTCTTTCGTCGGTTACTCATTATATCGCCCGGGTCGGGACCACAAGCCGGACATGCACAAACAATTAGAAAAACTGGACATTCCGGTAGAAAACTGGACATCTGGTAACCCTGTCCGCACCACACCACATTATCGATCACAAATCCAGCGAAAACAGGCTGCAAAACACACCCAACACGCTCCATCTATTTTTAAATGCTGTTCTGACCTGTAGCTCTCTGGCTAAAAATATGGTGTGTGCCGCAAGTGATGAATTCTTAATTCAATTGATTTTTTTTTTCTCTCCCAGCGATTGTAAACAAAGCTGCTAATCGCTGCTGAACACAAGTTCCTTCGACAACCGACGATAACCGACGATAAAAGGGATCACAAGTATGGGTTGGCTGACCTCTGGGTTTTATAAGAGGGGCTGGAAATCCCTTTCCTGGGAGACGGACCTATGTTATGCTAGCATAGCTAAACACCTGGCCTGTTTGTCTGAAAGCCACACCCATGGTACGTTAGCAAAGCTAAGCACCTTTCCAGTTAAACTAGTAGCCAGACCTGTGTTACATTACCATAGGTAAGCATCCTGCCTGTTAACCTAATAGCCAGACCTGTGTTACGTTAGCATAGGTTAGCATCGTGCTAGTTAGCCTGGTAGCCAGACCCATGCTGTGTCACCACAGCAAAGTAACTGGTAAGCCTTGCAGCCGAACCCGTGCTGGGTTAGTGTATCTACTCATCAGGCCTGTTAGCCTAATAGGCAGACCTGTGCAATGTTAGCATAGCTAAGTACTCGGCCAGTTAGCCTGGTAGTCAGAGCAATGCTACGTGATATAATGTATAATGCTCATTTTAACCCATTGTAAATGGCAGCATTTGAAGTTGGGCAATGGGTCAAAGAAAGAAAGAAATACAATAGGGCAGTCTTGGCCTGGCACAAGAAGCCCCAACCACCCTTTCATTACCGACAAGATTAAACGACCCTTTCCAGACCATTAGGGTCTGGGTGCCATACTAGGACACGTCTTATGATCATAACAGGTCAGATCGTTGAAATGCACAGTTTACCAGGATATGACTATGACCCTAGATGACCCATTCCATAAGAATGAGGTACTTGACCTGCATTGCTTGAGTACGATATCCAGCTGTTAAACTTGGATACAATGTTAAACCTGCTATGTAAAAGTTGGATCATCTGTTGTTCTGAGAGAGGCGACTCTGCTAAAATACGCTGTAAGTAATAACAAAGTGTAGAATCGTTTTCTGTACATGCGCAACTTTAACACCAACTCATAACAGGGATTGACGTAGAATTGACGAAACACCTAAGGACATGTGACCTCAAGTCAACCCATGCTCCAATTCCACTTATAAATGGACGAAAGTCCAGTGTGTAAGCGCCATCCCGCTAAATGCCTGTAATGTAATGAGGTGACACAGGTTTGGGGCTCAGTGAACGCGCTGCCCCGTAAAACACCGCAGCACTCCGGGGTCCCCCTCGGACGTCCCCAAAAGCAAACGGGTAAAGAGCAACGATTCGGGGGAAGCGACGGGCTCGGCTGAGTCAGGAGGAGAGGATGGATCCGGGAGCCGAACGCGGCGACAGTCATCTTATCAGCCGAGGACCCTCTGCAATTACCACGGCGACAGCGCGAGCAGCGCATAATTTAGCTTCCGCCGAAGACTTCCAGATTCGCATGACGCAAGGCGTCTCTCCAGACTTTTCTGAGGGACGACTGTTTTCATATTCACCCGGGCGCAGTCGTTCATCAGTGACTCCGAAAAAATGTAAAAAAGTAGTCTAAAAAAAAAAAATTCTATAAAGCTTTACTCTATTAATATACTGCGGCAAGCGAGTGAGTGTTAGTTTCTATCCCTCCTTTGCCTCCCTAATTTGGAATGCCAAAACGTGTTCATCAGCACTCAGTGGCATGGACGCAGATCCCAGGGAAACGGGGGACAACGGACACCCCCCCCCCCCCCTAATATTATCATACTGTATTGGGTTGGTACTGCTACACCACCCCCCCCTCCCCCCCGCCTATAAAAATTCAATAAGCCGAAAGACAATTTCCTGTTTTTCGTCCACCACCAAAATTGAACTGAGATGTACGTCCTTGCTCAGTCGTGAGCTAACACTGCCTAACCGGTTGAGACCGGTTTGTGCTTGCGCCTACCTGTGGTACTGAGCCTGGAGGAACTGGAACTCTTCCTTAATTCGGTCCAGAGTCTCCAGAACCGTGAACTTGAAGGACTGGCCAGGCTGCAGGGGAACCTGGAGAGGTCAGAGGTCAAAGGTCAAAGGGAGGAAGAGGAGGACATTACCATCACTGCAACAAAAAAAGTCTGTTATAACAAGTGTTTTAGTTTTGTAATCAGACTTAAAATCTTTTTGTTTTCTCTTAAGTGCCCTTTGTCTTACCAAATTGGCAAATCTTGAAATGAGTAAAACCGTCTCACCTCATTGGCAATCTTTTTGTCTTATTTAGCAAAACAAGTAAAAGAAATAAGATTTCAAATCTAAATAGAAGACTAAAATGCTTGTTAAGATTGACTTATATTTTTGCTATGCACCACCCCAGTCTGGACTGAACACTTTATCTCAAGAACGACAGGAAAGAGAGAGATTACTATTCATCAGCAACTGTCCAACAGCATGAACCTAGCAAATTTAAGTCAAGTTAGCTTGAGTTCCGCCCCATGAAAAAGCATCGAACTGTTGATTTATTAGCAAGGCAAACAGATCCCCAGATGCTGGGCTAACATACTAACATAAACCTTTCTTCAAAAAACAAAACAAAAACCACAACACAAAAATGGCCAATTTCCACTTATGCTAATCTTAGCTTTAAAAAAAACAAAAAGGATTCTGAATCCCTTGAACATTTCACTGCGGTGACTTGAGTCCTGGAGATTTTATAGTGATTGAAGCAGGCCTAAGGCTGTGTTTGTTCTTATTGAAATCATGTTAGCGCACAGCTTTCTACCGCTGAGAAGTGAAAAGCAGATTACTGGAATAAACAGACAGTAAGGTATTGACACAGTTCCACTCCCAGTTTTGGTGAGAGAAGGTAGCAGGTATAACACCACAACAATGTACTGTCCGGAAGTTTGTGACTATAGCCTACGACCGGTTCCTGGCCAGCGCTTTAGCTTTCAAACTGCTAACCGCAATTTAAAACGTAGGCTAATGGCTACAGACAGTGCATTTTTTTGCGGCTTAATTCGGAAGGTAAACAGAGGATAGGCTACCGCTACACTGAAGACTCACCCGACGGCCGAGAATTCATAGGACTGCCAAGTTTTTAACTTCACTAGAATTTTAATACCGCTGAAGACAACCCCATTACGCACATAGCTACGTGACGGTTTTCTTTTCAAACTCATTCTAAGACGGCGTGAGGGGGTATCAACGAACAATACAAACACAAGCGCAACCAAACTGACGGATGTGAAAACGGATTCGTTTTTTTATTTTATTTTATTTTATTTTAGACAGTACTCGGAAAGGAAAACAGCAAGGACGAGCCAAGGGTAGAAACGGGAAATGCTGGAGGTGGCAGGTTTTTTGCTATTTCAAATTCAACCTGGTCGAAATAGCTGACCTTGATTTAAAATAGGCTACTATAGTTAGCCAGCTAGCCTGAAAATGACTTGGTGCAAGGACAATCAATTATAATATCACACATAAAATAATTTAGGAAACAATCAAGAATGAATGACAACAGTACTGCTTGTGTCATCAAAAAGAACAAGTATTGGGGATTCATGTTAACTATAAATCAGAATATTGTTTTACATAATTTAGAAACATCAGAATGCATCTGCCCCATGAAATAAACTAAGGCAACAACAAGTTGTTTAAAAACCTCATGCGCAACCTGTCGATGCTTATGTTTACAGGGGTCATAGCTGCTTTGAAAATGCAAAGAAAAGAAACTTTTCCACCTTCTAATGCTTACAAGGAAAGACACTGTTAAGGTGGGGGGGACCCTACCCCCAACCACTGATTTGATTTATGGGAATAACCTCATACCTTTGGAGAAACTTAGACTTTGTATCAAAGGTGAATTAGAATAATTTACAGCACTGTAGCAACCTTGGAGGGAAGCTTTCGGACTGCTGGGTCTGAATTCTGACCAGTGCACTTATCCTTGACCTGTCAATGTGACCATTTCAGTCTAAAGCCTACAAATCGTACTGCGGGTGACTGGTTGCATGTGACCAATCGAATGTGTGCATTGCTGCTGTACCTTACTGACCAATCTGCTGGGGTGTTAACTGTGTTGCTGTGATTTCCCCTGTGTGTGTTTTGTTTCGTTTCGTTCTAACTCAGACCAATATCAACCAATAAAATATATATATATTTTTTAAAACATCATGTGACTTAACCATAATGCCGTGCTGGTAAAATACGAGGTTCTTGCGCAACGCAGGGAGTATGAAAGCCTCAGCAGAGGCTTTTAAACCGCACGCCAATTGCGGTGAACCACATCCGACTCCTAAATACCAGCCGACCGATTTTACCACCGCCGTCGGCGCGGAGCAAACCGGCCTTGGCCTCGGCCCGTTCGTCTCCGTCCCCCACCCCTCTGGACATCACTCTCTGCTGCGTATCACAGCTACAGTATACCTTTCTGCATCGCCTCTCCAAAAACAGAGGCCCCTCTGACGTCTGTCTACCCCCCCCCCCCTTTTACCGCCTTCACCTTAGAGAAGGACATCTTCATTTCCTTCATTTCCCCTCTAAATGTGGGGGGGGGGAAGCGTCCAGCGGCTAAGCACAGCGCGGGCAAAGGATTGGCGTTTCCAGTAGGAGCCTAATTAGTCTAGACAAGGAAAATTCAATTAAATTTCAATTAGGCTAACGGTGGAGGTCAGAGACTCCGCAGGCTTTCCAGTAATTAAGCCACAGGCTCACTGCTGCCTGAGCTGGGGTTCAGGACAGAGAGAGGGGGGGCCGGGAGGGGGGGAGGGGGAGGGGGGCTGTATCTCCAGTGACCTTGATTCACACCGCACTGACCTGCCAGAGACACCCTCTCGTAAATCCCCCCCTCCCCCACCCCCCACCTCCCCCCCATCCCTACTTGAAATGGACGGATGGACTCCATCACCTCTTCAACTGAAAGCACAACTGCGCTGGACAGTTCCCTGATTTTGTGTCCTGCGTATCTGGCCTTGGCGAGACACGGGGGGGGGGGCAGTCCGTAAGGCAGCCACCCATCTCAAGCCATCGAAGAGAACCCCCCCCCCATGTCACCCCCCCATGTCCTGCGTGGTTGGGGGGCTCAATCCCCTGCCATGGTACCCAAGGGTGTATAATTCAGAGCCCTGTGCAAATGCAGTGCAAATGTCTCTGTGGCCCCCTTAAAATTGTAGGGCCCTCCAAACTTGAGGGCCCCCCTTTGGGCCCTGAATAGTGAGTTCTACTAATTCGCCCCCCCCACCCCACTAGGACTGCTCTTCATGGCACCTTCTCAACTTCGATCCTGTCTCTAGCTGTTACCCTGCCTGCATTCTACCCGTCTAAATTAACCAAAAAAAATTAAAAGAAGAACCAGGCTCTCCCTTAATGAAAAAAAAATAAATACTGAGTGTCAGTCCAGCCCAGTGATTTGCAGCCCATTATAGACCCTTTCCGCTGGATTAGGAACGAGCGCTCAGACCCGTTTAAACGAGCGGGCCGCGGAGGTGTCCCGTCGGCCACTCCGCCTCGACATTCAATTAGTTAATTGGAGACATTATTCACGTAATTAAAACTAAATGTCAGCGGTTTTTTTTTTCCCCCTCCCTCTCTCTCTCTTTCCCGCGCATTAAGCGCATTGTGTAATTAAAAGACATCTGATGAATCCGTCAGAATGCGGAGCAGATGCCGCGTCTGGTCCCCCGAGGGCAGGGGGGGGGGCGCCGTGGGCAAAGACGGGGCAGGACACCGGGGTGTCAGACAGCACGGGGCATCCGAAAAACTCTAAACAGATCCGGTTAATCTATGGGGTACAGGGGGGGAGGAGGGGGGCGGAGAGGGAGAAGTGGGATTTCAGTCAATCACAATTTAGAGAAGCTGGAGCGACCAAGTGGAGATTTAAAAAGGATTATCCACAGAGGCCTGCCGGAGGAAGATTGTATGAAAAGATCTGACAACAATTGGGGGGGGGGGGGTGGACAGGGTGGATGGGGCGGGTGGATGGGGCTGGGGGCGCTCCGAAATCACACGACCATCAACCCTGTCGCCGTTCAATGGTTGAGCATTCTGACCACCCAGGGATGTGCCCTTTCCCAATTCCAGCACTGACCGAGTGGAGGATCGATGTCATAAACCTGTCAGATGAGGTTCGGAAGCATAACACTGACCAGAGATGGAGGATTGGACTAACACTGTCAGATGGAGATGGAATCATAAACACTGATCAGAGATGGAGGATTCGGGAATGTCATAAACACTGATCAGAAATGGAGGATTCGGGAATGTCATAAACACTGACCAGAGATGGAGGATTCGGGAATGTCATAACATGATAAAGGGGATCGGGAACATACATGACCAGAGATGGAGGATTCGGGAATGTCATAATAAGCACTGACCCATAAAGGGTCCTCTTCAGCTGCTGATAACAGGAGAGAATGTTCAGCAATAAAGCCACAAACACTAGTCATTCTCAAAATTTAGGGTCTTAAAAAAAAAATCGGACACCATTTCTTCCTGCTGGGCAAAACTCGGAAGTATCCAGACACAGGAGAAGCAGGGAAGGGGAAAAACGGAAGACGCTCCCGGTCGTCTGCGTAGCGTTATTATTCTTCCCCCCCCCCTCCCTAACCCCCTTCCTGCACGGTTTCAGACGAGCCGGGCACAGAGACATCAGAAGCACATGAAATAATCATCCGCTGGTGAAATATTTAGAAAAGCGTATGGATAGATGGCAGAGCGGGGGGAGGAGGAGGAGGAGGGAGGGGGGGGGTGCAGAGTGTGGGGGGAGGGGGGGGGGGGAGAAGTGTCAGCGGGATCCCAGGAAAGGGGAGAGGATCTGTGCGTCTCCGCAGGAAGGCACATTGGCCGCAACACGCTTCCCGCTAAGACCGTTCCTGTTCTCTGCTGCGGCAGCTCTCCATAACTGCCGAGATCTACCTGTTCAGCCCCCCCCCCCCACGCTCACGAATTTACACTGATGGTCCCGTGTTTCCGGATATGACTTTAAATCAACACCCTGGGTCAAATTATTGATTCAAATTTATGATTTACTCCCGGCACAAAATTCTTTACGTACGATTGTTCGTTTTGGTTTTGGTTAGCAGTGACGTACGTTTCCTTGGAAATTCTCAGCGGATTCCGACTGGAGCGCGATTTCAAAAATTAACTGACATCTGAAGAGCTGAGGAGTATATTTCAAGTAAATATTTGACCCAGATCCGGCTACGTCCTGATTCAGTATGCAAGTACGTTATCTGACAGGAAAATCTATGCCAAGCAAGAGAGCGGGCGTTTTTGGGGCAGGAGAACTGGACAAGCCGGGAATTAGCAGCCGCTAATGCATCATTCTGTCACTGAGCAGACACGCCCATGATACCCAGCAGCCCCAACAGTGCATTTGTGCCGATGCGGAGGCTAGCCAATAGCACAAGCACTTGTAGGTGATGACATCACAGGTTGTGCCATGCGGTGATGGATTCCATCGGAGAGGCTGAAGGCACATAGAAACATAGAAACTGCTGCCGGTCCCAGGAGCGAGGGAAGCTGCTGTTGGCACAGCATGCTGGCGCGTGAGGGGGGGTGGGGTGTGGTGGGGGGGGGGGGCTAGGGTGGGCGGAGCTAGAAAAAGGGCGGGGCTATGAAAGCAGCACGTATCCGCACAGTGGGTCATGTGATCAGACCTGAAATCAGGGCGGAGCCTGCTGCACACCGAGTCTGCTGGTCTTCACTGTAATTCAGCGCTTAATTGATCAATTACAGCAGTCGATTATACGTCTTGACGCAACCAACCTGGCTTCCTGGGTCTGAATTGGTTGCTAATTACGAGGTGGACAGAAACCAGCACACCCTGAGGTTCTCCAGGACCGGGGCATGGAGTACCCAGCACTGAATGCCTCTCTAGGTCATTAGCATTTTGGGTTTTACTGCCGAACACTCTATCCTCTTATCACCTGTTAAAAGTATGTGTGTGGTTATGACATACCCAAGTTCTGCCTTCGGTTGAGATATTTTATGGCCTGAAAAAAAAAACTGCCTCTCCTGATTAATCATGAAAAATCCCATTCCTGAGGTTGCACAGTCTGAACTCGTCGACTGCGGGAGGAACTGAGGGCCCCAAAATCTCTGCCGCCCCCAAAACGGCACCTCCAGTCTCCACTCGACCCGAGCCCTCAGTCGGGGGGCGTGCCTTTCAGACCCCAGGGTAACCCAGTGCACCAATCACAAACAATAACAAAGCCAATTCACTACGGCTGGGATTTCCCTGTGGGCGGAGCTAAAGCACTCTGGTAAACAAGACGTATTTTTATCACGCGCACGGTTAAAAAATGGCGGAACTGGTGATTAAAGAAAAAAAAATGGCTGGACCCGTTCCAAACCGAAATTAAACGCTTAAATCATCAGTTGTTGTATTTTTGGCAAGGTCAGTTAAAAGAAGAATTTTTTGGAACTGGGATGATTTCAGAAGCGCGGCGGCAGCGTCGGTGTGGGCGGGCGGGTCACGAACGGCCTTGAATGTTCTCGCGGCGTAAACGTGCAGAAGCAGGCAGCCGGGAAAAAAAATAAAACCGGGGCGGAGCGAACGGGAACGCTCGCAGCCGGACGGTTCCCTGCGACCCGCCCACGTTTGAGCAACCGAACACGCTAAAGGAAACACGCTACAGCGCAAACGAGACCAAATGAAGGCACACGCAATGCACACACGCGCGCACACATGTACGCACATATACACACACACACGCATGCACATGCATAAATGCACGGGGACACACACGCACACACAGACGCACGCCCATACACACACATACAGGCACACACATACGTGCACGCACACACACGCACCCACACAGATAGACACACACACACGCATGCACACACACACACGCGCATGCACACACTCACACACACATACGCACACGCACACACACGCGCACATACACACACACGCGTGCACACACTCACACATACACACACTTACATGCCCACATGCACGCACACACACAGACACACACATACACACAGACACACACATACACGCAGGCACACACACACACACGCACACTGTTCTCCTCACTGCCAGAGACCCTGCTGGTACAGGGCTGTCGAAACAGAGCAGGAGCCGTTCAGTCCCGGAATAGCGGCCCGGCGGTGCACCCACCCAGGCACCTCCTATTGTACAAACCGTCTCAAATTCGGCGAGGGGGGGGGGGTATTTCATGCTAAATTTGCCATGGCAGAGGTGATGTAAAAATAATTCAGTCTAGGCCGTACGGAAAGCCGTGGCTGGTGTCCGATATCTCAAATTAAAAATGGTTATAAAAAGCACAACGCATTACAAAACAGCGGGTCAAGTACAACCCCTTAACGGGGGACAAGACAGGAGACCCAGAGCAAGAAACAAGCACATGAACAAGGACTTATTCACAAAAACACAAACATACACAGACGCAAACAAACACACATTACACTGCACATACACACTTTCATACACACTCACACGCAGACAGGCACTCACGCAAACTAACCTGACTCTCCCTCAAGCATGCATTCTCACACACGCACACGCACACCTTCATTGGCAAGAATGCCTTTGACTCACTTTGATGTGGCGTCAGTTTTAATTATTAATTCAACATAAGTTTTAATATACTTTTTTATTTAGATAGGTTTTGTTTAAACATAATTACTTTTGTTTGCATTGTTCACACACAAACACACACACACACACTTTCGGCTCCCTTGTTCAATTCTCTCATCCACCGAGCAACGAGATCACCACAAATGAACAATTCAGCGTTTGGAAAACTTGTTGTTTCGTTGAGTCCTCTAGTGTTTAGCTTTTTGGCCTTCAGGATCACCGTAGTGTAGAGTCTCCCGCTGTGGGCCTCTGACAGACTGACAGACAGACAGGAATTCTGCCTCCCCCCCCCCCCCCGCAGTCGGACTCCTCCAGGCTCGTCCTGTCTTATCAGATCAAGGCCGGCTTAGTTTCCAGATAAACACTTTACAGAACTGCTCTATCACAACACACAGCGGGGGTCCCCCCTTGCCCAAGCCCCGCTTGCTCTCTCGGAGTATGATGCAAATGCGATGTAAAGCCACTCCACCGACACCCGTTCGAAACCTGCGTTCTTTTCGAATGCACTGCATTTCCAAATCGTCATTAAGCGCCGAGGCTCATTGCGATCATGATTTCCCCCACCCATCATTTTACATTTAAATCATCGTATTTCTCTCGCTGTCACGAGCGTCTGCCTTTTCGCCCTTAAGTTCTTCCACCCGCCATTCATCAAAGATCAGCGCTACCCTGCAGTTTCTCTTCCTCCCTCTCAATCCATCATTCATCTCCTCTTCTGCTTTTGCTCTGTAGCTTCCCTCCTTCAGTCTCGGATCCGACAGTGACGTGAAAAAAACGGCTGCGTACGCAGCGCCACCTCCAAACCAACGCGACGGTTATATATAAACTTTCGTGTTCATCTTGACTTTAGAGGCCACGGTTTCTTATTTACAACTTTTAATGTTCACCAAAAATCACAGATACAAACCGCCGCACAGCAAGCTTAAAACCGTCGTTTTTTTCCCCTCGTTCTCATCGACTGTGAATTTTAAAAAATCAATTTAGTTTCCACTGGCCTCAGGCAAATAATCAGCCCCAGTCAAAACAGCGAGACTGACATTTGTAATGGCAGGGTTGGCGTTTCGCGGGACCTCTTTGCTATTTGAAGAACATGACTGATCCTGGCAAACGGCCTCCAGGTTAGTCTCCGAGGGCATTTAGCAGCCGTTTGGAAGTTTCGCAACCCTGGAAACTGCAGGCGCGGCGGCTAATGCATTCGCGATCTCTTTTTATTGTTATTGTTTTTGGCACAAGCGGCTCGCGGTGCAGACTCTGCTTCAGATAACACTAACCAACAAAAAAATCCAGTGGAACCAATTACTGGTCCTGCAGCTGTTTGCCGCGCACAGTACACCCTTAACCCTTTAACGGGGGGACAAGGATGGTGGAACAACGAGGTTTCAGGAAACGCTTTACAAAAACTCTCTGTTGCGCGGAGATAACTTTTAGCCTCGGCGTTGCATTGCAATCTGATCCGAGGAAACGAAATACTGTAAAGTTCCGCTCACGCGAGCCCACTGTCAAAACCTAGATAAAGGATCAGATCTGACGCACCGTTGTTGTGTACCCACCCACGCAACAGTCAGGTGTCGGCTCAGCTGGGGATTAATACAACATGGATATCAACCCTTTTGATATCATGGAGAAAGGAAACTCTCGTGACCAACGGCAAAAAAATAAAATAAAATAAATAAATACATTAAAAAAAGAATAGGACACCGTATTGGATTTGTTTTGTCTGAAGAGAGTAAACATGCGAGAAATCGGTTGTAGCTGAACATGACCCTCCCCTCCCCCTATACACAATAAAGTTAAAACACACACCCACGCGCGCACACAAACAAACAATCACACGTTCACACGAACGCACGCCCGCACATCGCCGCACGGGCACAGTCGTAGCCCTCGGCTCCTCTTACTGCGGTCAGGATCACGTTTCAATGTGATCCCCGAAATGCATCTCTTCTGGCTGCGCATGTTATTGATCAGCTGCGACTCCCCCAGTGTCTTTTTGTTTGTTTGTTTTGTTTTGTTTTTTTTTTTGTCTCCCGGAAACTTTCCTTACCTCTACCCCGCTACTTCACAGAAAGCACAAAATTCCCCGAGTGTCGGGTTCTTTTAAAAATAACTATTCCTGACTAGAAGGTCCACTTTTCTGTGGGAAAAAAGAATTGAAAAAAAGCTAAATGTGCATTTTAAATGTAAAATATTAGACCCAATTAAATTTAAACGTCCTCCTCCTTAATGCCTGCTGAGGCAGCCTATCCCCCCCAACACCCCCCACCCCCACTGTTTGTTTTCCAGTACTGAGCCTGCCTCACAGCTCCTCTTCATAAAATGTCTTATTCAATTCCCAGAGATAGCAGAGCTGCAATGAAATAGCATAGAAATGCCAATGACCCATTTGAGCCGGATTCAAAAGGACTACCCAACAAGAAATGTACTCATTTTAAAATAGCACCCCCCCTGCCCCCAACACCAAGCCCACTCCCTGTCACCTCCCCATACACACGCACACACACACACACACAAGCATGCATGGTCTCAGACACACACAAACTCACACTCTCTGACACACACTACATACGCACGTATGCATGCACACACACACACATTCTCAGACACAACTACACACACACGTATGCACGCACGCACACTCAGACACACACTACACACACATATGCACGTGCACACACACTCTCAGACACAACTACACACACACATGCACGCACACACACACACACACCACCATCCCCTCTTTATTCCTGTGAATTGCGCAGCGCTGGAGCAGTGGTAGAATTCTCTACTCCTTGTCCCCTCTTCTCTCCCTGCTTAAACAAACACAAGCGAAGTGCACAGAGCTGTTCCACCCACAGACTCCTTTCACTGGCTTTCAGGAACACCTGGACACAGCTCATAGCCAAGACAGGGGGTGTGCTGGAGCAGGGGGGGGATCCTGGGGACTTAATTGTTGCATGTGTCTGTCAACAACACACACACACATAACCCCAACACACACACACACACACAAACCCCAACACACATGCTCCCGCATACACACACAAACACACTCATACTCCCAACACACTTACACTCCCAACAAACACACATGACCACACATAACCCTAACACACACACAAACCCCAACTCACACACACATGCTTGCGCATACACACAGACACACTCATACTCTCATACTCCCAGCACACTCACACAAACACAAAAACCCCAACACACACACACACACACTCAAACACACACGCACACAAACACAGTCACACTCTCACACACAGGCACACACATGCACACACACACAAAAACACTCACACGCTCATACTCCCAGCACACACACCCACACATGCAGTGAACTTCCCGTACAGCTTTAATTTTGGTCTCAGACGGGCATTACGGTCGGGCACTCACCGGATGGCGTCCCTGTGGGTACATGGTCCCAGGAGAGGAGATGCCCGCGGTCGGCTTGACGGCCAGAGCACCCCCCCAGCCCCCCACACCCCTGCCCTCCACCAGGGAGGGAATCCAAAAATCCACCCCCACCCCTGTCCTGCCCTCGCCTCTGCTTCGCCCTCCGGTAGCTCCGAAACTAGGGAGGGGTGGGGGGGGGGGGCGACGGGGGGGGGGGTCCTGCCGCGGAACGGTGGAGAGAGCGCGGACAGTTCACTGGCGCATGCGGGGGACGAGCGACGCGACGGAGCGGGGGTTAGCCTCTTCCTCGCACTTTTACTCCTCGGATCCCGCGCGCCCTTCCTCTTCCTCTTCCTCGGGAAGCCGAAAGTCTCGCTCGCCTCTCTCCGCCGCCGGAGCCAGCCGGTCCGCTCGCCCCGTCTGCCCGCCTGCCAGTCAGGAGTGCGTGCGCCCGCGCGCTGACATGGCAACCAAAGTCCGCTCCAGAATTAGGTCTCGGCAGCCCCACTCCTCCGTCCGTTCACCGAGCCCCCCCCCGAGAAGACGCAAACATAAACACGCTCCTCCATCCAAAGCTGCCCCCCCCCTCCACCTCCTTCAGCCTTCACACCTCCTTCTCATGAGACTGAGGAAGAATTTTTTTTTTTTTTTTCTTAATTAAATTCTTTTTTTTTTTTTAAAAACGTGCAGCAGTAGTAAGGTTTGGGTTTTCCGTCAGAAAAGAATACGGGGAAAGAGGAGAGACGGAGAGAGGGAGTCAGGGGGGAGAGAGAGAGAGAGAGAGAGAGAGAGAAGGAGCTGCGTTTTTTAATCTGAATCCGAAAAAACGCAGGAAAACAGGAAAGAACAGCAGGTCAGTAGAAGATCCAGCAGGCTTTTCAGCAGCGAGCCCTAGACTGTAATATATTGTGCCTGTTGGCTTCAACACAAACACGGCAGCCAGCTAAAGCTGCAGTTAAGGTGGAGCTTCGGAGATGAGCGGCGGAGGCAGAGAGAGAGAGAGAGAGAGAGAGAGAGAGAGTGCGTGTAAGTGTGATGAGAGAGGAGGCACAGAACGGCATATTAATGAGTGTGGCCACAGCAGCACACAACACAGCTAACATTCAACTACCTTACACAGTCAAATCACACATCACACACACACAGCACACAGCACACACACACACATCACAATCACACACACACACCACGACACACACACGCACGCACACACACACACGCACGCACACACACACACACGACACACACACGCACACACACACACACACACAGCACCACACACAGTCACATCACACACACACACACACACGCACACACAGACACACACACAGTCACAATCACACACATACACAGACACACACACACAGACACACACACGCACACTCAGTCACAATCACACACATACAGACACACACACAATCACGCACACACAGACACAAACAACACAAATGCACAGCACTCACAGTCTCTCACACACCTACACACACTTGAATAAATGATGCAGGCCAGTTTCCACAGAATTAAGGAGCAAGCCGCTCCCCTTCAGTCAGGAACACAAAGGGGGGTCTGGGCTCCAATGCAGAGCTGATCTGTGAAATTTTCTGAAATTTGACAGTGAGAGGGAACTTGTTTTCAGAAAAAAGGAACATAAAGAGGTGAATCAAATGCTCTGTTTTCTCCTTACCATTCAACACGTGACCGTTATATATTTTACTATATAAACTCACATTAGCTTTACACGTGTGTATGACTCACTTCTCCATTTGCAATGTTTGTTTTCTGAGTTTCCGTGACGTGAGGGCTTGTGCGTCCTCTCTATTCTAATGCAAAACAGCACCTTTTAAAACTGCAAGAGTGCTAACGCTGGCTGACTCCAGACTCGAGAAAAAGCCTCGGAATGCTTTGCGACTGGTGAGCCCAATACATGCCCCTGTGGTCCTCTCCCTCGCCTCCTCCTGGTTTCCACCCTGACCTCCTCCTGCCCTCCTCCCCAGCCTCCTCCTGCCCTCCTCCCCAGCCTCCTCCTGGCCTCCTCCCTGACCTCCTCCTGCCCTCCTCCCCAGCCAGCTCCTGCCCTCCGCCCTGACCACCTCAACGACCTCCTCCTGGTTTCCTCCCTGATCTCCTCCACAGCCACCTCCTGCCCTCCTCCCCAGCCACCTCCTGCCCTCCGCCCTGACCACCTCGACGACCTCCTCCTGGTTTCCTCCCTGATCTCCTCCACAGCCTCCTCCTGCCCTCCTCCACAGCCTTCTCCCTGGCCTCCCCCCCTCAGTGATAGGTCCGGGCCCCTGGGCTCCCTTCTGTTTACCTCTCCATGATTAATGTTTACTTGAGACAGCTACACCATCGCACCTGGTCTGCCGCGGACAGAATCCCGCAAAGTTCAGCAGCCGCCGCCGCCACCACCCTCCAATACAGCAGGTCTGACATCCACGCCGAGCCACACAGCCATTTAGTAAAGGTCAAGGCGCACTCTTCTCCCCTCTTTTGCATTAATAAGGGGATCCACAAGTTTCCGCTAAGTTTCCCACTAGAGCTCGAACGGCCCATATGAATATGAGAATGTTTTTTTTTTTAAGATGTCAGTACCTGAGACCTGAGTACAGCGCGTTCCCCTGGACCAGAACGTCCGCTGATCAAACTTCAGTGGTGCTGTCAGAGAGATGTTTTAAGATTTCATGACCCGCAAAAGCTCATGACGCAAACGCCCTGTAACCTGCAGCAGAACCAACACAAATATTCTGTTTTTTTTTACCTATTTCCCCAAAATGATCTCCCAATATTTTGGATGGAATTATAATTAACTTTTTTTTATTTATTTTAAAGTCACATTTAAAAAAAAAAATTTTTTTTACTTACAATGAATTTCTTGTGCACCTCTGTACACAGTCCAGAGCATCAGACACACATACAGTCAACATCCGTCACACCAGGCTACCTTCTCTTCTCTTCTGCCTTTTTTCCCTCCCTCCCTCCCTTTGGTCTCTCTCTTCTTCTCACTCCTTCCATCGCACTCTCTCTCTCTCTTTCAGTCCTGCTCATTATCGCCCTCAGCCCGCTCCATCCATCTATCTATCCATATATCTCTTTAGTCTCTTGCTCACCTCTTGTACGGCTCCTTCCGTTACCCCCTCCGTCCCCACAGGTCACGGACCGCACTAATCATCGTTATCTAATTGCGAGGATTAGGCAGGTAATTATTCACACGGCTCCTTCTCACAGCAGCTAATCAGGGTAACGAGCGCGGGACCGTGAAACCGGCTTGCGGGGGTCTCTATGGTATTTCCCCCCCCCCCCTCTTGGCGTGCACGTACTACTTACTTCCGAACCCCCCCCCCCGCCGCCCGCCCCCACCCCCAACCTCTCCGTTTCCTCTCTCCCCCTTTCTCTTTCTCTCTCTTGTGTGTAGAGAGTCAAATATGAGGCAGTGTGGGGAAAAAAATTCAGGGGGCATGGGTCAATCCCACAGGGGCTGACACAGAGACAGAAGACTCAGGTAATGCTGCCCTTCGCATTTTTCCAAAATTCTTGTTCTGCATTTAGCACCTGTACTGCAGAGGTTTGGCAATGGGGTGTGCTACCTTACCTGCATGCCCAGAGGTCAGCATGACATAGATTTATTTTTTTTTAAATCATAAATTCCCATTTATGGAAAAAACGACAAAAGGCTTCTATTGTGACACACAGGGCTGAACATTTATGAGAAAGGGAAAAAAAAAAAAAAAAAAAAGGAGGGGGGGGTGGGATTTTTTCTTTAGCTCGGCACCGAGGTGTGCCTGGGGAGGGAGAAAAATACTGAGGAAAGCACAAAGACTGTATTAAATCGATAGCACTTACATGGGGGGGGGGGGGGGTAGCATGTATTTTGCAAAAACCACAGCATCTCAGCCGTACTCTACAAGGAAACAGTGCTGCTGCTTCTTTGAGGTCCGGGCAAACCCACCCCGCTTCGCCGCTTCTTTTCCGCGGCCCAGCGTTCTCCTGCACAAGCTGCCGCTTAAACTCACCCCCCGCCGGCAATGTAACCTCCATACCACCGAAGACTCCAGAGCTGTACCCCTCTTCTCTTCTCACCCACCCCCCCCACCCCCCACACACCCCCGTGCCCACTCCCAGAGCTACCCTCAGTTCACCTCAGCCCTCTCTACTCTGCTGGCAACAGTTCACAGCCCACATCCGTTTGTACGTTCTGGTTTCGGGGGGAGTACCAAACTGTCAATCACACCCCCGCCGCCGCCGCTGCTGCTGGTCTGTATCCTGCCCCCCGCGGTCTCTGCCCCTCCCTCTGACTGTACTTCCTCTTCGCAAAAGACCCGCTTCTTTTCATCTCGGACCCACAGCACCCTCACCCCCCTTTTTAGTGCTTGAAGGAGAGCTCGCTACTGCTGTAACGGCATGGCACGGTTTCAAAAAAATTCCTCCCATCGCTTTTGGGGATGTAGCTACGTTTGGTAGGCGCTGGTAGTGAAAGTAGCGAGCTTGCTTGATGCTGCAGATCGGAAAGGTTTCGGGTGAAACCCTGGGAAGCTGTTGCTCTGCCCCTGTTTAACCCTGATCAAGGCGTGAGATCACAAATATGTGTGACTGGAACATTCTTAACTGAACATTCTAACGCTGATGTCACAATCACTGCTGGCCATTAGAAGCACTGGAGAGTTCTAGAACACTGGCTTATAAATCCTGCTCTTCAGATACAGGGTTAATAAATCTTGTTTGAAATGCACTGCATAATTCCTTGCTGTCATAAATGGACGTGTAGAATGAAAGTTACATTAGTACATGTGCGTATGAGTATCATCTTTGTAATCTATATTGTAATGTATCTGTACCATTTAATAGAGATCATGTACAACCTGAATGTCAGTTGTACCATTTAGCTATTCAGTTAATTTACATCTACAACAGGCCAACAATGATAGGCTACGAACAAAATGATCTTAATTTTTTGTTTTTTAAACTAAATATTAATCTTTTCAAACAATAATCCGGTTCCACAAGCTGTGGAATGGACAGTCAGCACTTAAATAGTGCAACTTAATTACCACTTTTCTGTTTAAATACGATTTAGTGTTGGCAAATGTGTGGGACTATTTAGCGATTTTTTAAATATGTTTACTGCACTAATTATGCCTATTGCAATAACATTGTACTTTGTGTAGCTGCGGGACTACTGCAGCTTAAATGCTCTGGTATTTGCCTTGGAAATAACATACCGCCAAATAAATATGCTGCATTAATAGCAACCGTGGCAATAAAATGGCTTTTTGCAAACCCTAATCGCCATTCACGTTCAGGTCAGTGTACTTGCCGCATCAGACCTCACAGCCAGATAGCAGGTTAAGTACGAAAGTGATTCGGATGTAATTGTGAAACCCAATTGCTTACTTTAAGCAGCTAGCGTCATCCGTGAGTCAGTGGTGCAGTAGTTTTGGGTTACCGCTGTCCCGGACAAGGCCTACTCCCCCAGTCAAACCAGCCCGCGGAATGCATGTTATTCAACCCTATGTCAGAAGCACACTGCAGATAACAGCAGTAAATCGTAATACAAACTGGCAAGAATCAAAGTAGGGTTTTCGATAACTTCTTTCAAGCACGTTAACCACAAACAGTTGAAGCAGCGAGACACACAAACGCCATATTCAGAGTAGTCTAAACTCGGACCAGGGGTGCAAGTAGCAATTAAACATATAGCTTGCTAACGACCAGGTCAGTTAAGTGTACCATTAAGTTGCTTACTGGACTTCCAAACACTATTTAATATGCTAGCAAACTTGTAAGATTATCGCTATCAAGCAAAATAATGCAACTTCCAGTATCGGTTATAACATTTTTGGGAACGAATACAGTTTTTTTGTTTTTAAACTGTGCGCCTCCAGTGTAATACTAAAGACCGCTAAACCTTCCATTCCAGACGACAGGTTATTACATCTCCTCGCGCCACCTTAAAAGCTCGCTGCTGCTGAAAAGTCTCCAGCCACTTTCCGATTGGTCAGATCGGCTTACAGGCTACAGCCAATAAATGTTACTATGCCCCACGTTGGGTCTTGACATCAGAAGCCAAAACCGACCAATCGCTGCGTCGGTGGCCAATAACTGGCTGCAGGCAACGGAGAGGGAGTTGCGATGTCTGTGGGGATTGTGGGCAGTGAAGTTCCAATTATTCTATACGCCCCCCCCCCCTTCGACTCCCACCGTCATTCACGCTACATAAATGCTCGGTAAATTCAGATGTTAATTTCTGCCCTACCCTTTTTTTTGCTGTATTTTTCCAAATAAGAAAATGCACATCTTATTGTACATGTGGCTAGCTTTCATGTTTATTTTCTTTTAAGCATTCAAGAACAACAGCAACAACGAACACTGAATCGTTCATGTGTTCATTGTTAAACGACTGCCGTTTAAGAAAATTCTATATTTTGTCACACCAACAAAACACTACAAAGGGACAACAGAAACGGCACACAGGGTGCAGGAAATATGTGGACTGCCTGTGTACGTTCAGAATTCCCTCATGCCGTCTACTTTTTTTAATAAGCCTTCTCTGTGTTCCCCGTCAGCTTGGCTGTAACACAGAAGAACTAAGGTCACTACTTTTTCCGGCCCTAAGGGGAGACTCAGACAATCTCTATACAACACTCCGCTGCGTGACGGCGAGTGTCAGCGTCGCGGCCGTCTGCGACTGCGTTACCAACTGCCCACACAGACGCAATCCCAGCGACAGCGTATCGATCGCTTTGATAGATTGGGCTTATCCTTCTGACAGCGCGGCCAGCCCACCTCTGGCACCTCACCCCATTACCTCCGGACACATTTCTGAGCTGTTATTCTCCTCTAATTTAATTTCCCCTCGCTTGTCGTTACTCTCGGCAGAGTGGCCTTGTCTTGTCTCGCGACACGTTTTGCTGTCACTCACTAGCAGCGGGAACTGCTCTCTCGACGTGGCGGCCAACTTAAAAACGATCTTTGACAGGTATTGTCGGAACCGCGGGTCACAATGAAACGTGTTATCTTCCTCTAAAAATAAAAGTTAAATCATATTATTGCTCTCTGTAAAAATTGGTGCAGTGCCATTTGTTACGACCGAGTTACGAAATTTCAGCAGAAAGTGGCGCTTTTAAAGGCAGCAGCCTAGACTTTTGTTTGTGTGTAATTTTCGGTTCCTGTCTCTGTGTAAATCACCCTGTGTGAGTAAGGCTTCAGTGCACTGCAGCACCCTAATTACATTTATCCCTCTTATTTCCTGTATGGGTGGGAGGTTGTGGGGGGCGGGGAGGGGGGTAGTTTGGCTAGTGTGTTTGCGTGCGAAAGGGGGGGGGAGGTGATGTTGTTTAATGAGAGCGAGGTGAAAAAATATCGTCACGTGACAGGAAAAGCGTCCAAAACGAAACTGGATGAAACGGCAGGCTATTTAACTATCCTGCGCTATCAGTGTCTTTGTGTCGATCTGTGTTTCCATCTATTATCCATCTGCGTCTCTCTCATTCTCGGTCACAGCATGCATAATTGATGCGAGTGTGTTACAGATAGTGATGTGATGTTTTGTGTGTGTGTGTGCGGGTATCTCTAGTGTGTGTGCGTGTGCTTGAGTGAGTGTGTATGTGTACGGCTGTGTTTGTGTATATATATACACTGTGTGTGTTTGCGTCCTGCTATTTCTTGAACCTTCTCTGATGTGCATACACGTAGCCTACACATGCGAGCGCTCGTCTCTGTTTATCAATCTGTGAACACCCTCGTGGAGATCGTATCCCGCGCGGAACGCTGTTGTTGCTCCTCTGAGCTGTATCCTCTAATCAGATTGTTTTTGGCGAGCCCAGTTGTGTAACTACGTGTGATTCAGACAAGTTACACTGGATAAAAGCACCCTGCGCCTATTAGCCGCTCGCATTACCAATGCCGATGTTCGGTGCCACGGAGAGTAGCGGTGTGGCATCGTGTGCCGTGCCGCGTGGGGTCAATTCCCTCACGGTTGGCTGATTGCGGATTTCAAATACCCTCAGAGATGCGGTGATATTTGAAATGTGAGGCATTATAGGCCGACTGTCTGCTATGACAACGGGGAAAAAAAACGGCGATACAAAGTGGTTTGCTGTTTAATGCAACGTGTTAGCATTTACATTTAAACAGTTTTTCTGAGCTCAATGTACGTTGTGCTGTCTAACACACGGCGAAGCTTCTCGTTTATAATCCCCCCCCCCCAACATTGTGTTTGTGCTGATTTGAGTGGGCTTTCCTAAATAAAGCCAATGCCCTCCTCCCTGCCCCTTTCCTCTATCTCTGCATCATAGACCCCCTTCTGTTAATCTCCCATTCACATGAGATGCATTTTACAAGTTCACTGACAGCGTGTACTGCCAACCAGATGCTATTTAGGACCTGGTGCGTGTGTGTGTGTACTTGTGAGCATGGGGGAGTGTGTGTGTGTGTGTGTGTGTGTGAGAGAGAGAGAGAATGTGTGAGTGTGTGTAGGTGTGTGTGTCACGTGTGAGCATGGGGGAGTGTGTGTGTGTGTGTGTGTGTGTGTGAGAGAGAGAGAGAGAGAATGTGTGTGTGCTTCAGTAGGTGCATGTCTTTGTATTGTGCGTGTGTCTGTTTGTGTTAGAGCATGTGGCTCTGTGTGTGTGTGTGTGTCAAGGGGATAGTGTCTGTATGCATGTGTGTGTGTGTGTGACAGAGAGAGAGAGAGAATGTGTGTGTGCTTTAGTAGGTGTATGTCTTTGTATTGTGTGTCTGTCTGTTTGTGTTAGAGCATGTGGGAGTGTGTGTGTGTGTGTGTGTGTGTGTGTGCGAGGGCTAGAGAGAGAGCATGTGGGAGTGTGTGTTTTAGTCAGTGTGTGTCTTAGCATTGTGTGTGTGTCTGTTTATGTTAGAGCGTGTGGCTCTGTGTGTGTGTGTGCGTGTGTGTATAGGGGATAGTGTCTGTAAGCATGTGTGTGTGTGTGTGTGTGTATGAGAGAGAGAGAGAGCATGTGGGAGTGTGTGTTTAGGTAGGCATGTGTCTTAGCATTGTGTGTGTGTTCTCTCTAGGGGTTTCGTCATACTTGTTCCTGGTTATGGTTGTACACTTTGTTGTACGTCGCTCTGGATAAGAGCGTCTGCCAAATGCCTGTAATGTAATGTAATGTAATGTTTGTGTTAGAGCGTGTGGCAGTGTGTGTGTGTATGTGTGTGTGCGAGGGAGAGAGAGAGAGCATGTGGGAGTTTGTGTTTTAGTCAGTGTGTGTCTTAGCATTGTGTGTGTCTGTTTGTGTTAGAGCGTGTGGCAGTGTGTGTGTGTATGTGTGTGTGCGAGGGAGAGAGAGAGAGCATGTGGGAGTTTGTGTTTTAGTCAGTGTGTGTCTTAGCATTGTGTGTGTCTGTATGTGTTGGAGCGTGTGGCAGTGTAAGTGTGTGCGTGTATGTGTGTGTGTGTGTGTGTGTTTACGTGTGTGTGCCTGTGTGCACAAGCGCAGTTGCTCTTGCTGGCAGAAGGGCAGGCGGTGGACGTGAATGCTAAAAATGCCTGATGGCATGTTCGGAGAGTCCTGGGGGGGGGGGGGGTTCTGCGGTTTAGAGGACCCCGAAGCAGCTGCCAGCTGGGCTTTAGGTATGGGACTGAGCGTGAGGGAGCGTGTGCGTGTGCGTGTGGGTGTGTACGAGCATGCCCGCGTGAGCCAAAGAGGGTTACTGAAGGCTTTGTTACCGAGAGAGAGAGAGAGAGAGAGAGAGCACCACACCAGCGGAGCCGAACACAAGCGTTAAAAAAAGTAGGCCTCTCCCAGCCACTACTACGGCCATGCAGGAAGCAGAACTGACGGAGGAAGGAGAGCGTGCTGGGGAAGAACATATCAAAATATGTGCAGGGAACAAGCGGTTACTGAGCCAGAGGACTGCATAGCAATGAAGGCCAGCCTTGTGTGTGTGGGGGGGGGGGAAACATGGGAAATCCACTGTTGTGTAGCAGAGAGAAGGATACACACCTCTCTCCCATGTGTTTTTCATATCCGTACTGAGAGAGAGAGGCGCTGCCCGGGCCTTTCAGCGATATCCTGAATTAGTAGCGTTTCCTGAGTTCGGAGAAGCCAGCTCTGCTGAAAATGTTTCGACTTCTAAATCTAAATTCTTCCTTAAAAGTGACCACTGCCAGAAATGTGCTATGAAATACACTGTGCGTATGCACAACACTTTAAGACAGATTGATTTTTGCAGCTAAGTTTCTTCTTTAATGGACTATTTGTTGACAGAATGAGTAGATGCAAATACAAAGGAGTAGACGGATTGATGGAGGTGGACGAAAGGATGGATGAAACAGTAACTCATCCTCTCATTCTCTCCCTCACTCATTCTCTCATTCCCTCTCCCCCTCCCTCCCTCTCTCTCTCTCTCTCTCTCTCCCTCCCTCCCTCTCTATCTCTCTCTGCCCCCCTCTCTCTCTCCCTCTCTCTCTCTCTCTCTCTCACTCTCTCTCTTTCTTTCTCTCTCTCTCTTTCTCCCTCCTTCCCTCTCTCTCTCCCTCCCTCTCTCTGCTCACAGCTGTGGAATGGGCTGGCTGATTGGCACAGTGCCTGGGTCATGTCATGGCAATTAAGTTCAGCAGCTAAAAGAGCTAAAAGACTTCCATCTGGGAATCCAGCATGTTACTGACAACATTAACCCTTCGCTGAACTGGGAGTGACACACACACACATATGCGCACTGACAGACCCACTCATACACATACAAACACAAATAGACACACACACATATGCACATTCACATACATACACATGCACACACCCACGCACATAAACACACATATGCACACATACACACACAAACCACACATAAATGTCTGAAAATACACACACACCCCAATATTCATACAAAACAGTGTAGAAATTAATTATCTTTAATGCATTAATGCATATCACCTGGATGTCTAAATAGATATGATATTAATTCGATTAATTATTGCCTGTAAGAGAGATGTGGAAAAATATAAAACAGTAAAAAAAAATGTAAAAAATAAAAAAAAAAACAAGAAATGAGACATAAGGAAGTGACAGGGAGCAAAGCATACTGGGAGAAACCACAATTATCTGGCCAAATGACACCATCTGGTGGAGAGCTGGGACACCATCAGGGGAATTGGACTACAATACCCACAAAGCTCTGTCAGGTATTGTAGTTTCCTGAAATAGCGACCCACAAAAGTCAGCCTGACTTCCCTGAGTAAACACCTGCCGTGTTACCATCATTAACTGTACTGCATTCAGACAGCCTAATGGAGGTAGTGACCAGATGCAGCCACAGAACGGCAACAGAACAAGCTGTCCGAGCTTTGCATTAAAATAAATTCAGTGGACTGTATGGGCAGCATGTCCCTCCTACTATCTGGTACATGGGCCATAATAAATAAGCAAGCCATACTTACATTTCCATAACTAGACTATTTGTAGAATAATATTGTATGATACGTTTGATAACTTCCCTTTAATGCATAGATACCACCTCTCTCTCTCTTCACTGAGTAATATATATTAATTAAGAGTGTTTCCTATATTTAGCGAGAAACTAAGCTAATTTGGGGGGGGGGGGGGCATGGTGCCCCACACCCTGAAATTCTGCCAGGAGCCACTGGAATCAAACCACTTAGCCTCGCCACCATATGCCATGCCTTTGTCTCTCTCTCAAATTCAAATTCAAATTCAAAATGCTTTATTGGCATGAAATACACTTGTACTTATTGCCAAAGCGTAAACAGGAATAGGAAACATTAAATACAAACAACAATGCAATCAACAGTGTGGCAATGGCCATAACAAGTAGGCTATACAACAACAACAATAACAATAAAAAATAATAATAATTGTGATTATAATAGTAATAATAATAATAATGTAGAAAAAAAAAAAAAAAAATTTATAGAAATTAATAAATAATTAAAATAAATATATTTGTGGTGGTCAACCAGTGTCCCTCAGATTATGGCAGGCCGAGATGTACTTTGCTGCTAGTGGAGCCGTTGGCCTTTCTCCTAGCAGGATGTGCATTTTTTCCTCTTTTGTTTGGGAAAGGAAGTCCTTTATAATTAGAGAGAATTTGTTGAAATAATGTGTCCTAATTTCTGAATATTTTTCACAATGTAGGAGAAAGTGCATCTCTGTTTCCACCTCTCCTGTCTTACAGTGACCACATATACGTTGTTCTTTTGGTAACCATGTATTCCGGTGTCTGCCTTTTTCAATTGCAAGTGCGTGGTCACTGAGCCTGTACTTGGTCAGGATCTGCCTCTGCTTTGTATCTCTGACAGAGAAGAGATACTCAGCCAATTTGTAGTCTCTTTTTAGGGTCCGGTAGCAATCTAGTTTGTTTTGTGTTTTGGTTACATTATCCCAATATTCCAGATAAGAGATTTTGGTCTGTTTCATTACTTGGTTTACTTTGATTTGTTGGTAAGCAGTGCTGGTATGAAGCTGGTCTGTGATTTGTGTTAGTTGGGTTAATGGGTTAGTCAGCTTCATTACCAGCTGACTGAGGGGACTCTTTTCATGACTGAGCTCTTGGGCTTTCATTGCCTTAAATTGCAATGTGTCTTGAGGACTTGAATTGAGGTGCATCCAGAATTTTAATGCTCTTTTTTGGATGTGAATCATTAATGGATAATGGCCTAATTCTGCCCTGCATGCATTATTTGGTGTTTTCCTTTGTACTTGTAGGATGTTTCTGCAAAATTCTACATGCAGGGTCTCTATTGGATGCTTGTCCCATTTGGAATAGTTCTGCTGGCTGAGTGGACCCCATACCTCACTTCCATACAGTGCAATGGGCTGAATTACACTATCAAATATTTTTAACCAGATTTTAATTGGTATAACAATTTTTGAAGTTTTCTTTTTATAGCATAGAGTGCTCTTCGAGCTTTTTCTTTTAAAGCATTCACTGCCATGTTAAAGCTCCCTGATGCTGTAATTGTCAGACCAAGGTACGTATAATTTAGAGTGTGATCTAGGGCGGTGTTGCCTAGAAAAAACTGGAACCTGTTTTCCTGACATCTGGCTTTTTTCTGGAAGATCATTATTTTTGTCTTGTTTAAGTTTACTGTCAGTGCCCAGTTCTGACAGAAATCCTCTACCAGAGCCAGGTTCTGCTGTAACCCTTCTTCAGTGGGAGAGAGCAGAACCAGGTCATCTGCATAGAGTAAGAATTTTACTTCCGTGTCATGTAGGAGGAGGCCCGGGCTGTAGACTGTTCCAACTGCACCGCTAACTCATTGATGTAAATATTGAACAGTGTTGGACTCAGACTACAGCCCTGCCTTACTCCCTGTTTTGGTGTGAAGAACTCTGTTCTTTGGTCGCCAATTTTCACTCCACATTTATTTTCTGAGTACATTGATTTAATTATATCATAAACTTTACCCCTACACCACTTTGGAGAATTTTGTAGTATAATCCGTCATGCCAAATCGAGTCAAATGCTTTCTTGAAATCAATGAAGCATGCAAAGATTTTTCCATTTTTTGTTTTGTGGACGTGTTTATTTATTAGGGTGTGTAGGGTGTAAATATGATCGGTGGTACGATGATTTGGGAGAAATCCAATTTGACTTTTACTCAGGACATTGTGTTCGTTAAGGAAGGTTACAATTCTTGAATTGATGATACTACAAAATACCTTCCCCAGATTACTGCTTACACAAATGCCTCTGTAATTATTGGGGTCTAATTTGTCTCCACTTTTATAAATTGGGGATATAAGCCCCCGGTTCCAAATGTCAGGAAAGCATCCTGAACTAAGTACTTGGTTGAACAATTTAAGCAGAGCGTCATGCATTTCTGGGGTGCTATTTTTGAGCATTTCATTTCTAATTCCATCAAGACCACATGATTTTCTTGATTTTAGAGACTGGAGCTTTTCGATCAGTTCTTTGTGGGAAATTGGTTTATCCAATGGATTTTGATTATCCTTGATGGTTGATTCCAATTTGTTTAGTTGTTCATTAATCATTATATGGTGTGTTTTTTGACTGATTTCACAGTATAGATTTTCAAAATATTGTTTCCAAATGGCTCCATCACTAATGGCTAATTCGTGTTGCTTTTCTGTGCTTAAATTGTTCCACAAATCCCAAAACTGGTTTTGATTAACTGATTGTTCAATATCATTCAGAGTTTTATTTATGTATTTTTGTTTTTTCTGTTTTAGGGTGTTTTTATATTCTTTAAGAGTTTGACAATACCTGAGGCGTAAATCAGAGTTGTATGGTTGGTTATGTTTTTGGTTTGATAATTTTCTTAGGTTTTTTCGAATATTTTTGCATTCAATATCAAACCAATTTTCATTTTTGTTCAGCTTCCTTTTATTATGAACTTTTAGTTTAGCTTTATTTGCTGTTTTCTGGAAAATATAATTGATATTAGTAACAGCCAGATTTAAGCCTTCTCTGTTATTTTGGTAAGGAGTATTGATGAACGTGTTAATAGAGTTAGTTAATTCAGCTGATCTCATTGCTTTTGTGAATTCATCTGTGCTTGTTTCAGCCCATCTGTACGATTTATTAAGTTTATACAGCTTACAGGGCTGTGTGTTTGAGTTTCTGGATTGTCCAAATCTTTTCAGAAATACACTTATTTGATTATGGTCTGAAAGGGGGTTTGTTGCCTGACAGTGAATGCACTAAAGGAGGAAGGGTCCATGTCAGTGACAGCATAGTCCACAACACTAGTCCCAAGAGCTGAGCAGTATGTGAACCTTCCTAAAGAGTCCCCTCTGATCCTGCCATTAAGGACGTACAGGCCTAAGGCTTGACAGAGATGCACTAACTCCCTACCATTCTTATTTATTATATTGTCCGGATTATTTCTTTTTGTAGTGGTTGGTGTAATGTACAAAGGGGTGTTTCCAAATATATGATTGTTTCCTTGGGGATCGATACAGTCGGGTTCTGTTCCTGTTCTGGCGTTAAGGTCGCCACACAGTAGCACATTTCCCTGGGCCTGGAAATGGCATATTTCTGTATGCAGAGCGTTGAAGAATTCCTCATTATAATAGGGGGATTCATGTGGGGCAGCGTAAGCTGCACACAGGAATATATCTTTTCCCAATCTGCAATTTCTTTGTTCAATTTTAACCATAAGTGGGATTGTTCTTTTTGGTTACTGTGATGAATTTAGCCAGTTCCTCTTTGTACCACACCAGTATCCCTCCGGAGTCTCTGCCATGTCGCACTGTTTTTAATTTTATAGAGGGCACTATAATTTCGCCATAACCTGAGGGGCAGTGGGTGACGGTATCTTCTCGGCACCAAGTTTCAACAAAAATTAAAATGTCAGCATTAGAAATGTTTTTGAGGAATTCAGGGTCTGTGCTTTTCAGCCCAAACACAGAAGACCACAGACCCTGTATGTTCCAACAGCTTACACAGAATGAACTCATTTTAATCATTCACAGCATTTCGAGTGAAACAAAATACATAGTTGATAATAAACTACTGTCTTTTAAATTTTTTTTTTTTTTTTTTTTTTAACTTATTTGTATAGTACACAGTATAACTGGTTTATACTGTATACTCACATATTAGATTATATATTCACATCACATATATTCATATTAGTTTAGCAACCTATCGCACAGCACACTGAGCAGGTGTTTGATCTCACCTAGCTCAGAAGGAGGGGCAGGTGGGACAGGGGCCATTGCGAGGGCTGCCGCGTAGCTGGGCTGGTGTTGGTGGGGGTGAGCCCTGGGGGGCAGGGGCCTTATGGGGGACTGCAGGGTGCTGGGTGGGCGCGGGGTTTTGGAGTGATGACCGCTGCTGTCAGGCTGATGTGGGGCCCGAGGACGGTGACCGATGGCGTGGGGGGGCTGATGCCTGAGATGGGGCCTGTTGATGGTGGAGGCGGGGCTGGATGGATTGCGTCCCAGTGCCACGTCTTTTAGCGTTTTAGCAAAGACTTTGATACCTTCCTTGTCTAGATGCAATCCATCGTAGAGGTACCAGGGGCCGATGGTGGGGTGGCGAGCCAGGTGCACATTGGGCAGTGCAGCGCAGCCTCTGGCGATCTCCGCATTAATGTCCCTGATGACATGGGGGGGTACATCATTCCGTGGCAGCAGTGTGGAGATGACCACGCGAGATTCAGGGAACTCTCGGGAGGCTTTCTCTGCCATCCTCCTCACTGCGTGGGCGGTGTTTTGGCGCAGGCGGGGCAGGTCGTTGGTGCCGGTGTGCAGTATGACATAGTGAGGGCTTCCCAGCGTGTCCCGCTTGAGCAGCTCCAGGGCGCGGGCTGTGTTACTGCAGCGGGTCGCCTTTACCTGCTTACCAGGAAAAAGCCTATTGGGGTCAATAAACTTCCCATTTGAGTCCATGAGAAGGACCACTTGTGGATCAGGTGTTCTGCTGGTGGGGGCTGTGTTGCAGAAAGGGGCTGTGCCTTGGGGGTGGGCTGTGCGTCAGAGAGGGGGGAGTGTCTGAGGGGTGTTGGTCTGTGTGCTGGGGGGTTTTCTGGCGCTGGTGAATGTTGTGAGTCAGGGGGGCATCAGTATGAGCCTGCAGGTCAGCTGGGGGGTGGGCTGTGGTTTGGAGGGAGTGGAGTGTTTGTCAGTATCTGTGTTTGAATGGGCAGTACAGGGTGTGCATGTGTGTGTCTGTAGCTGCTCTCTCAGATCCTGTAGCTCCATGATGAAGGATCTTTCCCTGCGCTGCGTCTCCTCTTTCACAGAGGCCAGCTGGGCTCTCAGGGCCTGGTTGTCCTGCCTCAGTTCTGTGGTCTCTGCTCTCAGGGCAGCGATGGCTGTGCTGATCTCTCTGCTCTGCTGGTTCTGCTGTTCCTGCTGCTGAAGAGGGAGATATGCCTCGGAGAGCCTGGCCATAGTGAGCTCTCTGAACTCTGCAAACTCCAGCTCAAGCAAGGCCAGGGTCTCCCTCATGTGCTGGGTGTCAGATCGGGGAGAAGCGGGGGCAGCACAGGGCAGGTTAGGTACAGTGGTGGGTGTGGTTTCCTCTGAATCTGAATCCTCTCGCTCTGTGGGGAGCGTGAGGGGACACTTTTCCTTCTCTGCCTCCTCTTTCAGGGCAGGGAAGTGTTTCTCAAAAGCATCCAGGTTGGCCTCAGTAGTACTTTGTATGAGAACAGTCCCATTTGTGTAAATGTTCACATTTAGCACTATACTGTCCAAATGTTCATCTTCACAAACTGTTATTTTGCTCCCCTTTCCTATCCCTCCCTTCTGAATATGAGGGTAGTGCTTACATACAACACTGTGCCAGGCCTTGGTGTTATTTGTGAAAAAGATTAAATTGTTTTTAACCTTATTGTTTGCCTTTTCAGCAAAGTCCACATATAGGGTTTCGGGGTTGTTTCTCATAACAGTTAGTTTATGTTTCTTCTTAGCCTTTGCACTTCTCAGCTTAGGAGGGTACGGAATCTCCACAGCAGCGTGCTTGGTTACCATGGTGACAGCTCAGAAAATTGATACTTTTCAACAGCTTTAACTGCCACTCCTTCTAGCCTTGGGTTGAGCTATTGAGCTAAGCTAATGCTATCAGATCAGATTTTTTCTTTTTACTGTATTAAATATTATATTACTACTTTAATTAAAGAAAATATGTATATAGTTATCCAAATGTTCTAATTTATGACTAATGTATACAGTTTATCCCAAGGCTTACCTTTGCTTTTTATTTCCTTTAACTTTGGCTTAGCTTTGCTCCTAGCTTTCTCCTAGCTTTGTACCTTCCCTTGTTATGTCCGTATTAAAGTTATTTTCTATTCTTCTTTTGTTTTTTTTAAAATTATATTCTTCTATGTTCTTCTTCTTTTCTTTAATTCTGCTTTTTTATCGATTATATGTATTTTGTTTCACATCTAAACGCTGTATTTGTTTGATATTTTTAAGAGCTCATTCTTTAAGCAGCCACTCTCTAAGCAACACTCTCTCTCTCTCTCTAGCTGCTGTACATGGTGGTCTCTCTCTCTCTCTTTCTCTCTGTTTCCTGCTCGCGTTTCTCTCCTCCCTTTAGCCTGTACCTTCCCCCCCCCTCCCCCCCTCCCTTCTCCGTTACTCATCCCGCTGTCTCGCTATCCCGCCATCCCTTCACCCCAGCGCCCTTTCCCTCTGCAAGCGCTGCCCTCCGTCCCACCGTGACTCAGGTCAGACACGCACCCCTGGCTGTTCTCCCATAAATCTCGTACGGATGGCGGTGTGGCCTCCATGCACGCAGCGGCGGTTATGAAAGCCCATCGTAAAACACGGCGGATGCGTCGACTGCCACTGCACTGCGTACGCTTCACAGATTGGCTTCTCCCTCTTTTTTTTTGCGGCTTGGAGAGACAGAGAATCTCATGTTCTTACAATATATCACAATCGTTAGGTTTTCTTGTAGAGCTGTCGTCAGCAGTGAAGAACCGGTACGGCACAAAGTTTTTTGTAATTACAGTCCAATCAGATACGTCTGCTTGTTCTTAGCTTGGAAACACGCACCCTTCGCAAAAATGCGACTCTTGGTTATGGACCAGTGTAGGTCAGGATGACTAACCGCAATTTCGTACCCCCCTAGTGGTGATGATGGGAACAACAGGGACTAGGCTTCTGTTAGGCAAAGGGGATGCCTGGCTGGTATTTCTTGAGAATGTGCTGCGGCTTTTGCTGTCAAATCATGTGCTAGCAGCTAACAGATCCTGTATTTTTATACGCATGCCAGAATAAGACAAGCACCAGACAACTTACCCCCAAACCACTGGAGAAAGGCAGTGGGAGAGAGAGCAAGGGTGAGAGAGAGAGAGAGAGAGAGGGGGGGGTGAAAAAGGGCATCCTCTGCATTTCTGTAAGACTTTAATTTGCCGTAGAGTTGGTGTTGGGTAACTGGTGGTTAAGTTTCTAAGACAATGCTTTGGCAACAGAAGTATATACTTGTAATGCCAGTAAAGCATGAATTTAAATTTGAGGGCGAGAGAGTGTGAGAGAGACAGCGAGGGAGGGAGGGAGGGAGGGAGGGGGCGGAGAGAAAACCGCACCGACAGAGCAGACAGGCCACACTCCGACCACACGTCACTCTCATCGCGACCACAGTTGAATGACAGCGGGAAGCGTGGGCAGGCAAATGAAAAAAAAGAGGGAACATCTCACCATTCACCAGCTGACGAATCAACGGACGCTATTTGGCACTAGATTTGCTCATCAGGTTCAAATTCGACCGCAGAATAAATACAAAATACTGGTGCCGCTAGATGGCAATTAAAAAAAAAAATTTGCGATTACCATTCAGTTGTCGTGCACTAGCGGTTAGCATTAGATACAGTCGGGGCGGTGTTGCAATTGTAGCCAGGAATGTTTTCATACTTCAAAGCCCCCCGCTGGGTAGAGGTAGCAACCAGATTCATAAATTATTAGGATGGGGCTGAAGAGCTTTTTCCAGAAACAACAGCAGGAGCAGAAGCAGTCAAATGGAGACGTGCGAGATTTCGGGCAATCGGCGGTTGTGCCGCTCTGCCGGGATTGGCTCTCTCAGTTGGAGAACACTGGAGGGTTCTACGCAGTACGTCACATACAGGGATGTCCAAAGATATGCGAAAGTCTCGAAACAAAAGAGAAAACGCATTGCCTAAATCAACCAATTAAATGAAGCCTACTTGTATATCGAACTTCACATTTTGCCACAATACTCTTCTCAGCATTCCCAGGCCTTAAGCCACCGCATGAGCAAACCTAGGGCGTCCGTGGAAAGGAAAAACTCTAGGTCAACAAAGAAATGTATTGATAAAACTAGAATCTAGATGACAGAGGCATAGGTTGCCTTGCACGTGGCGAAGAGTTATAAACCATACACGAAAAATAAGAGGCAATCAGCAACCCCTTTTACGCACTGTAAATAACGATTGCATACTGTACATGCAAATGGACCGCAGAATTGAAAAAAAAAAAAAGAAGAAAGTATTCAAAATTGTGCCCACCCATGATTGCCTGGTACAGACAGAGGGCCTCTCTCTGAATTGATTTAGCTGGCTTTAATCAGGGAAGATTCCATTATATTTCCAAGGGGAGTGAGAGACCGTGGAGGGGGGGGGGGGGGTGTAATGTTGGTACTCTCATTGTAACCGGGAAATGAAAGTGGCAGGCAGCCCCACAGACAGCTGGGTAACAGCCCCACTGCACACGGGACCGTCCCACACAACACCCACTACGGGGACACGGGGAACATGCCTTTTCCTCCCTTCCAGGTGAGCAGTGTGATTTTTACACACAGAGACAGAAGGGAGAAGTATGAGACACAAGATGGGGGCTAAATTTATAGTGATGAAAGAGGAGGCAAAAAAGTCTTTTTTTATTCTATCCATCTGTATTATAGTTTTCCTCATTCCAGTTTTCTGCACGATTGCTACTGCTGGAAAAAGGTACTACAAATCCCAGAGCCACTCAGGGGTGTGCAGAGCTGTCCTCTCTGAGATATCTTCAGGTGATGAAGTGCATGTGTGTGTGTGTGTGTGCGTGTGCATGCGTGCATGTGTGTGCGTCTGTGCGAGTGCGCGTGTATGTGTGTGTGTGTGCATCTGTGCGTGTGTGTGTGTGTGTGCGTCTGTGCGTGTGCGCGTGTATGTGTGTGTGTGTGTGTGCATCTGTGCGTGTATGTGTGTGTGTGCATCTGTGTGTGGGTGTGTGTGCGTGTTTCTATGTGAAAGAGAATGAGAGAGAGGCGCAGCTAAAAAAGAAAAATAGAGATTAGAAAAACCAGACACAGAGGGCTGTGGGGGGTGGGGTGGGGTGGGGGGGCACTGCATGAGGCCCATCACAATGTCAACAGCCCCCCCCCTCCCCTCCCCTCCCCTCCCCTCCCCTCCCTTCCCCTCAATTAGACTGCAGAGCAACATGTGACCACACAGAAACAGAGGAAGAATGAAAGATGGAGAGAAAGGATGAGAGAAGTGTGAATGTGGGCTATGAAAGAGAGAAGGAGATGAAGAGAGGGAGGGTAAGAGAGAGAGACAGAGAGAGAGAGAGAGAGAGGGAGACAGAAGAAAATGAAGGCTAAGATGAGAAAGAGAGGCCTTCCACAAGGATGGAGCAATTGATGGAACAATAGAGTGAGACTGACAGAGGGAAATGGGAGAGAGAGCGAGAGAGACTAAAGAGACTGACATAAGCAGAGATGGGCGGGGGGGGGGGCAGAGATCGGGGGGGGCAGAGATGGAGAGGGAGACAGAGATTGACAGCCCATGGTCTCCGGGACACATGAATAAAACAGCACAGTGTGTGTCACCTCTGCCAGCCAGAACGTCTCTATAATCAAGCCGAGAGAGAGAGAGGGAGGGAGGGAGGGAGGGAGGGAGAGGGGGCAGAGAGACAGCGAGAGATGGAATTTAGGGATGGAGAGAGATGGAGGGAGAGAGAGATGGAAAGGGAAGGAGATGGAGGAAAGATAGAGAGATACGGAGGGATGAAGGGATGCAGAAACGGTTCTGAAAGAGTCGATCACGGTGAATGAAGAGCGAGCGCCGTCTTCCTTTGGGCCTCCCGCCCGTTTTCCTTGTGGAACAGCACAGCATTAAACCAGACGCAGCGTACGAGACACGCGTGACGCAGCACACGCGTGTGCTACACATCTGTAACACGTACGCGAGCAGGCAGGTGCCTCCCCCTCTGCGCTTGTACTCTGGCCCATGTAACACGTACGCGAACACGCACGAGCCCTTCTCCCCAAATCGGTCATGGCGTGTAAAGTGTCACGTGTGTGCATTTCGTGTCCCGCCCGTCCTGTTCGTTTTGGCTGTGACATGCGTGCGGGACGTAAAAACAGGCACGTGCACACGTCTGTTCCTCGCTCTCTCTCTCTCTCTCTCCTCCCGTTCGCTGGCCTTAGCATCATGTAGCTGACATCTTTCATCCAAGACCAAGGCTTCAAGAGCATAAACATCCAATCTGCCATATTACGGGGGAAGGGGGGGGGGGGACCCTCCACCACATCCACTCCACACAGAAAGGCCAGTTTCCCAATACAACAAAATAGGGCAGTTCCTTATTTACTTAAGTGCTGGGCTCAGATCCAAGAAAAACCACTGGGAGTTTGAGACGGAGAGGGGGGGGGGGGGGGGAGACTGGGGTGGGGGGGATTGGGTAGGCCTGCTGGGAGCACTATGGGTGTACCACCAGCACATTTTCGGACCACGGGTACTCTGTCATTCAGGACAGGAGACAAACACGGAGCTGTGTGTGTGTGTGTGTGTGTGTGTGTGAGAGAGAGAGAGAGACGGAGGTAGAGATAGAGAAGAAAGGGAGATAGATATAAAGAGACAGAGAAGGAGAGAGAGAGAGAGAGAGAAAGAGAAAGAAAGAAAATACCCACGACACAATGAGGGACCCCTTTTGTGAGAAACGTCCTTGCCATTCTCAACGCAGCTGCGGCAAGGTTGCGGAACGGGAAAGATTCTTTTCACAAACAATTAAAATAATATCAGCAGGCTCTGAATGATGTAGAATTAATCGAGGCATTCCGTTGTTGATGGAGAAACGATTTGTAAGGCAACACTGCCCCCCTCTGGATGTGACGTGTACTGTGAACATATTTTGTACATTGTTCCTAAATGACGTCCAAACTATATTAAATCAGTAGATGGCCACACACAACAATTGAAATGCATGCTATGCTACCACATCCAGGGTTAAAGGGGTAGTTCACCCCTTTTAATCGTTTTAAAACGTTGTTTCCGCATTGCTTTAACAACGTTGACACGACGCCCCAGAATACTCGGGTTCTTCGGATGAGACAGGATGTGCGCAGTTAGCGTACTTCAGTAGCGAGTAGCTTTCAGTGGAATCACGCACAACTGGATCTGTGGATGTTTGAGAGTAACCGCGTCACTATATTTGCAAAGAGACGCTGCTGTTGAGTTTTTTTTAATGTAAAATTTTGCTGCAGTGAGCACCATAAGTGTTGGCCCCGTTGAGGTCCATCCTATCAGGGTGAGCTGTAGAGGATATCCAGAGAACTCATCAAATCTCAGCGAAACTCTGGATGGAGAGCACTCGGGGTAAGTGGAAAGATTTATTTTATTTTTGGGTGAACTGCCTCTCTAAGCTGGCAAAGACTTTACCGCCGCTACATCTAAAATTTCCAGTGGCATTCAGTTTACCTGTACTAATTACTAATATGAATGTGCCAATATTAATTTACCAATATCGGTAATACTTATTACTTCCAAATTCCCTGTTCCAGGTTCCAGAACAGCTCCTACATTATCTATTAAGAGAGAAAGCCATTTCACTGAAGAAATTCAGATCAAAGTACTTTGCACAAGGGGCACAGTACTCCATTTGGGATTTAAACTTGCAACCCCAAAGGTTAGAATCCCAGTTCCGAACCCACAACTCTGCACGGCCACCGCAGACTTGCCCGCAGACGTCCCCCTTCTCTTCTCTTCCGGTCACGTCTGTCCTTCATGTCTAAAACTGAAACTCCCACCTCCTCAGTGTCCTCCCAGCATGCATTTCCACCTCACCTGATGCAACAACTCACCTATAACTCACCTATGTGAGACGCGGGGTCGCACTGAAACCATGGAAACGGCGGCGCTTGGGTGTGCCGTCGCAAATCCTCGCCTACGCCCGTCTCACAACCGTTTTCGTCGTGGTAACCAGTCGCATTTTTGTTGGCCAACGTTTCGGTTTTTTCTTCACTTGGTGAAGTTGTCGACCAACTCTTTCGCAAGCCACTTAGACTACCAAAGATTCACATTTTACAAGTTCCGCTATAATCGAAGCATTCAAGTTTTACAAAAACAAAAAAAACAAAAAACAAGGCTGACCAGTCAGGTAATCCAAGAATGCGCTATGCTTTTAAACTAGCTGGGAGCTCTTGTGCTAACGTAGATCAGTAACTATGACGACAGACATGCTGAACATAGCAAACGCACCTCGCGTTCAGTTCAGCTGCCGGTACCCTACCTCTCAACAAAACGTCAGGAGCATATTAGCATAAACATAAACCTACGCGCAGACACAACTTGACCTTCATTGATTTTATTTTGTAAGGCACAATAAATATTCCTTACTGCTGAAAATTTTCTTTCATTTATAGTAAATGCTTTTTTTTTTTTTTTTTTTTTTTAAACTCCCCCTTCCCCCCGCCCAACACCCCTTTCTTTAAAATGATAGTTATAAGTATTGATTTTCATAACACAAAACAACGTTTCTGGTCAAAGCACACACTTAAGGTTTTACATACATCACAAAATAAGAATTAAAAAAAGACCTTTTACAAAGCTCCAGCAGGTTACAATCCATCACACCTTTGTGGGGAGGCAGATAAAAGGGGCGGGGCGGGGCAGGGCGTGGCGGGGCGGGGCAGGGCGGGGCATCTCGCAGGTGTTTCGGGGTCCCAGTGCGGTCACTCTTCTGGTGGCAGGTGAGTACTTTGGAACACTACGCCAAAAACGTCCAGGACAGACACACAGGATGCAGCTGTACACACTTAAGGTCTTTTTATTCTATGTATATATCAGATACATAAACCGTGTACATGATCGACCCTTCACAAAAACACATACATACCATTCATTTGTCTGAATCTTAGTCCTCAGTGTTCCTTGTTTATTTCTCCAGATACCTTTCTTTTTAATAACATTTTTTCTTGTTTTGTATGGGTAATGTTTAAGCCCCAGTGCATTGAACATAGCCTTACAAAAAAATAAAAAATAAAAGTTGAAAAAAGTTAATTTCGGTAAGAATGAGCCGGTTTCAGATGGAGTCCAGATCAATGCCTGACTTCTCGGTTAAGGAGCTTTCCACTTACAGGTCATGTGTCTGGGCACCGATTTGGACACACACACACACACACACACAGACACGCACGCAGACACACACGCACCCACACCCAAAAACAGAAACCAAACTCTGGGCTGAGGTTGTATTAAAATCATTTCCAACATCAAATTGTGATTTGGGATGTTTCTCGTAGCCATTTTGTGGTACACCATCATATATATTAGAACCAGACCATGGTTAAACAGACTCTATCGCAGTATCAAATAACGTAATCCGCTAAAAGCATAGAAAATGCCCGACTATAAGTTTTATAGGTGAAATGTTATCATTAAATGTAACTATAAACAAGAGGAAATATTTTATCCAATTATACTTGTATACATGCCTATGGACAACAGAAAAACATAGGCAAAGTATAATTCTGTGGGACAATAAAAGCATTTGGTTGAATGCTGAAGAGTTTCAGCAACAGTTCCATGGAAAACCATCTCCTAAAACGGCATTTTTGTCAAAGTAAATCTCGAGCTGGTTTGTGTGTGAAGTGCAGTAGACTGCCCTCTACTGTTTAAGAAGAGAACTGCACCACCTATGCCCCATTCACACAAACGGAGCCCTTGCGAGACGGGAGAACGTGGGGATAAAAAAGGGGAGGAACCGTATTCCGAATTCCACGACATTATCTCAGTTAAGATGTCACAATAATCTCACAAGCAACTTGACTCGTCGGTTCAACAATAGGCTTTTTCTCAGGCAAAAAAAAGGCCCTGTACGAACACAATCTGCTGAAGGTAATATCTGTCACTTCACAGCAAATCGGCCGGCATCTGCGTCAATTTGTCTACGTAAGCCTTACCCTGTCCGCGCACCACACAACAGAGAATGACAGCACACGAAGAAGAAACAAAGGAGAGTTTCGAAAAGGTGCTCTTCTTAAAATAATTTTAGATAATATATATTTAAGTATTTCGCCTGTGTCATAATAGAATTTTTTTTTTCATTTCTATGGTTACCCACTACGAGCAGCACTAAAAAAAAAAGGGTTTTTACTACACAAGAGCTCAGCCTCACACCTCACGCTCCGGGTGAATCCCCTCCCTCCAATAAACTTGCGGTGCAGTTGCCGGGGTTACGGCAGATGTGAGCCGGTGACTGAAGTCAGTTTTCATGCATCACTTTTCACTTAACGAGCAGGTCTGCCTAGCGTTTGTAAAAAAGCACTCGTCTTTGCCTACGGTAAAGCAACACAATCTAATATGTTTCATTTTACAACAACAACAACAAAAAAAACAAAAAAAAAACAACGAAAAACGAAAAGAGAAAAGAATAATAAAATGAGGAAAGCGGGTTAGATAGAACAGAGGCCGGGGTCGGGTTTTACCGCGTTATCTGCTTGAGTAGAGAAAGATAAATCTTGGGGTTTATCTGTTGAGGACTCTTGACTGGGGGGGGTCCCCACTTCTGTTTTTTAAAGAGGAAGTTCAGCTTTCAGCAATTTGGGCACGAGGGTGATGTGGAAGTTTCGGGGACAGAATGGGGGAGCCAATGAAATGAAGCAAACGGGAAGAAAAGCAAATTTGGAGAGGGAGGGAGGAGTAGGCGATTAAAATATTTAGGTCACACAAGCAGGTGGATATGATTACATATATATACACATACATATGTATGTATACATGTATGTACATACATACATACACATATGTTTGTTATATATATATATATAAACTGTATATATAAACCAATCGAAACAGAATAAACCCACTAAACTGGATATAAACGGGAACATAAAATAAGAGGAAGTGATGAAGGAGAGAGAGAGAGAAAGGAAGAGGGAGAGAGGAGAGACGAGAAACAGAAGAGGAGGCGAGAGATCAGCAGGTGCCGAGGAGCAGCCTGAGCCCCACGTTTGGCCCGGGGGAGGGACGGCAGGGGCGGCGCGAGGGCGGGGCTAGTCGACTTGTCGCCGTCCCGTCCGTGCTCGCCCCCGCTGCGCGCCTCTCCCTGGCCGGTGGGCCTGCGAGGCAGGATGCGGAGGGAGAAGGCCGGGCTGGAGGTGACCGCGGCAGGTGGCGGAGTCGGCCCGGGAGGGCGTCATGGCGGGCCGCCCCTGGGCTGGGACAGCTGGTGAGCCTGGAGCTGCTGCTGTGGAACACACACCCACAGCTCGAGTGTGCCACCCCGCGCAGACGGCGCGACACACCACAGCTCACTGAACACATGCATACACACTGCTAACGCACACACACAGTCACAGCTCAGTACACACACGCACACTGCTAACACACACACACACTCACACTCACACTCACACACACACGCGCACACACGCGCACACACACCTACAGCTCACTGAACACACGCATACACACTGCTAACACACAGACAGACACACACTGCTAACGCACACACACAGGCACACTGCTAACACACAGACACACACACACCTACAGCTCACTGAACACACGCACACACACTGCTAACACACACACACAGTCACATCTCAGAACACACAAACACTGCTAACACAGAGACACACACACACACACACACACACACACACACATATAGCTAATTAGACGCACACACACACTCACACTCAGCACTGTGGCCGCCGGGAACGAGCAGCCTACCCGGATGATGGAATTCATCTCTGGCGGGGTGACCTGCTTGGCCCGCTCAATGGCCCCCAAAACCTGCTGCTGATGCTGAGAGAGAGAGAGAGGAAGAGAGAGCAGGAGGGAGGGGGAGGGAGAGAGAGAGAGAGAGAGAGTTTGAGTTTATTTTACACCATTTATTTTACACCAGTAACCACAGTTACAATACCCAGTCAATACATCTCAGCCCTTTTTTTCCTTTTTATGTCATAACAACCAGAATCACAGGTCAGTACAAATTAAAAATGACTATTAAGAAGTCAACTGCCCATCATTGGCAACCTGGCAAAGAAGACCACCCACCCCCACCCCACACACACACACATACACACCATGGTGCACAGAACCCTGGAACATTGTTAATTACAATCCTACACACAAATTAAATCATTATCTGTGCTGCCATCAAGGCCCCTTAAGCACGCTTCCCAGATCAGCGGAACCAGCCCCAAGAAGGCTGCTCCTTCCTGGTCTTCCAAATGCATAATAATTCAGCCAAGCCGGACAAGTAATGCAAAAGAGAGAGAGAGAGAGAGAGAGAGACAGAGAGAAAAAGAAAGAGAATGAAAAGAGCAGAATGGAGAGAGAGAGAGAGACAAAGGAGAGGAGATGAGAGAAAGAAATGAAAAGAGCAGAATGGAGAGAGAGGAGAGAGACACAGACAGAGAGAGAGAGAGACAGAGGATGTGTATGAGAAAGAAAAAATGAAAAGATCAGAATGAGAGAGAGAGAGAGAGCAGAAAAATCAATATCTGGCTCTTTCCATTCAGTCTTGCATATTGATTATGAATCGACTACATTATTACTAAGTTGGCTATCACGTCCCTGCAGAGTCATTAACCCTAGTTTTAGTCTAACGGGCCGGTCAGAAATCAACGGAAGCAGTGCAGGGGCTGGGGGGGGACAGGTCGGCCGGGGGGGTCGGGTCCTACCTCCTGTGACAGGTAAGGGAGCACCTGAGCGCAGATTCCGTTTAATCTCTTGACGATCTCGGCCTACAGAGCAAGGAGAGAAGATGGCAGCAGTTAGCCTCACTTAGACCCCTCAGTGACACACAGGGAGACCAGAGAGACAGAGGTGTACATGATTCACACACACACACACACACACGCACGCACACGCACACGCCGCACGCCACACACGCACGACCACACGCCGCGCGCACACGCCGCACACGCCGCACCCACACACGCCACACACACCGCCGCACACACGCGCACACAGCGCACGCGCAGCACGCCAGCCGCCCGCACACCCACACGCACACACACACACGCACGCACACAACTCAGTATCCACAGCTCTCTCTCACACACACACACACACACGCACACACACCCGCACGCACACACGCACGCACAAACAGACAAACAGACACACGCACACACAGCTCAGTGCCAACGGCTCTCACACACACACACACACACACACAAAGAGGGGAAATTCTACTCCTTTTCCATCTGATATGGTGAAGCCAAAAATAAATAATGACAGAAACAATAATGCATTATAATAATAGCATTCTAAATACTCTCAAGACCATGTGGTAAAGATTCACCCCTCATTGAGACTGTTTTCCCACCATTAAGTCCACCTCCCTTCCTTCTCTTTCACACTGTTTCTCCCTCCCTCCCTCTCTCTCTCTCTCTCTCTCTCTCACTGTCTCTCCCTCCACCTCTTTCCCTCTCTCTCACTGTTTCTCTCTCTCTCTCTCTCTCTCCACCTCTTTCCCTCTCTCACTGTTTCCCCCTCCCTCTCTCTCTCTCACTGTCTCCCTCCATCTCTCTCTCTCTGCTGTTCTCTCTCTCTCTCTCTCTCTCTCTCTCTCTGCTGTTCTCTCTCTCTCTCTCTCTCTCTCTGTCTGCTGTTCTGCAGACTGAGTGCCATTTCTGCATGAGAATCATCTGCGCTCTGCAGCTCAATTAAGGGCTGGGTACTTTCAGCAGATCTTCCTGCACAGTACCCACATGGGTCCCACCACTCACACAGACACACACACTCACACAGACACCACACCACACCGCATACCACCACCACGACACCACACACACACACACTCACACAACACCACCACACACACGCACACACACAGACACACACACTCACTCACCACACACACGCACACACAACACACACACGCCACGCACACCACACACACACACACACACACAGACACACAGCACACACACACGCACGCTCACGCACGCACGCACGCACCCACACACACACGCACACGCACACGCACTCGCACAGACACACACACACACACACACGCACAGACACACGCACACATGCACACTCAGGCACACACGCACGTATACACACACACTACACGCGCATGCATGCATGCACGCACGCACCCACACACACACACACACACGGGCGCTCACGCACACACACGCACACACACACGCACGTATACACACACATGCGCACAAGCACATGTACACTACACACGCACGCGCACATACACACACGCACAAGTATACACACACACACACACACACGCGCGCACGGACACACACATACGCACTACACACGCAACCGCACACACTCAGGTGCACACACAGAGACACACACACGCGCCACATACAGGATATTACCAGGAAACTGTCATGACCGAGAGAGAGAGAGAAAGAAAGATGGAGGAGGCATTAGGCGGGTGGAGGAGGAGCTGGCGCAGCTGGAGGGGGGAGAGGAGAGCGGTAACACGGGGAAAAGCACAATAACCTCGGCACACTATCTCCCCGGCACAATGCCGCACTAAATTAGGGGTCTCGCCTCCAAAGGAGGAAGAAAGGACAGCCTGGGGGGGGGGGGGGGGGGGGGGGTGGAGGGGGGTGGAGATTGAGAGCTGCAGCTGGGCCGGGGGGGAAACACAAAATAATCACATTAATTTCCCGCTACATTCAATAGCACAATTTACACTCCTCCCTCTCCCTCCCTCTCTCTCTTCCTCCGTCAGTATCATGCTCTTCTGCTCGCAGCGCCCTCTCTCCCACACACACACAGACACATACACGCACACACACACACATATATATATATATAATATACACACAGATATGGCCAAATGAACACTCGCACGCATGCGTGTGCTTGTACACACACACACACACACACACACACACACACATTTCTGATCTCTGTGTCAACATATTTCTGAAATGTCAGATAAAGGAAAGGCTGAGGGGGAGGGGTGGGGGAGGGGTGGGGTGTGGGTGGGGGTGGGGGTGGGGGTGGATGGTACAGTGGGCCGGCGGGAGCAGCTGAACGTGACTTGGGTTCCTCTCACGGTTTCTGGCGTTTAGCGTTTCGCGTTCCCGCTAGAGCCTCCAGGCTGGGACGGACCGCCCGATCTCCGGCGCCGCCCCCCTCCGGCCTGAGCAGCTCCGGGACACGTACACGCCTCGTACGCCCCCGGCTGCTCTGGACACCGCCCGCTCCAGACACCCTCTGGGCCCTCACTAGCTACCCTGGACACTGCATCATCTAGAATCCAGACACCACAGGGCCCCTACTAGCCACTCTAGACTCCACTAGGTCCTCACACTAGCCCCTCTAGACATGCCTGTGTCCTCACTAGCTGCTCTACACATGCCCAGGTCCTAACTAGTTGCTCTATACATGCCCAGGTCCTCACTAGCTGCTCTATACATGCCTGTGTCCTCACTAGCTGCTCTATACATGCCTGTGTCCTCACTAGCTGCTCTATACATGCCCAGGTCCTCACTAACTGCTCTATACATGCCCAGGTCCTCATTAGCCACTCTAGACAAGCCTAGGTCCTCACTAGCTGCTCTATAAATGCCCAGGTCCTCATTAGCCACTCTAGACAAGCCTAGGTCCTCACTAGCCACTCTAGACATGCCTAGGTCCTCACTAGCCACTCTAGAAATGCCTAGGTCCTCACTAGCCACTCTAGACATGCCTAGGTCCTCACTAGCCACTCCATACTCCATTAGGTCCTCACTAGCCACTCTAGAAATGCCTAGGTCCTCACTAGCCACTCTAGAAATGCCTAGGTCCTCACTAGCCACTCCATACTCCATTAGGTCCTCACTAGCCACTCCAGACATGCCTAGGTCCTCACTAGCCACTCTAGTATGCAGAGAATACTTTTCACAATCTGCAAATTATGGCAAAATCATGGCAAATTCTCATTTATATTTTCCAAAACAATCTTTTGCGGTGAAAAAAACCCAAAAATCTTTAAAATGTAAAATGACTCACCTGTTTGTGCATTTCAATGTTCAGCCCATAGGACATCTCATAGTACTGTGGACAGAAATGAATAAAATGAGGTAAGAGCTTGCACTTCAGATATAGTTGCCCCTGTTGTCGTTGAGGAATGTAAAGTTACGGTAAAAATAAGTGGAACATAAATGTTGATTGTGTTCTTGCTCCATGCGCACACATTATACAGTGGAAAACGTAACATTTTGTGATGCTTTCATGCACTTTTTAATGCATTATCACAGGTTTGGATGCTGTTTGCAGCTGATTGCATGGCATCGTTCTAGCCTGACCTCTTTTGTGAAACAGATTTTCATCTCAGTGAGAATTAACTTTAATGAAATAAATAAAATTGAGAACCTGCGTCATGGACAGCGGTTTATATATGTATGAGTGTCTCCTGAAAGTGGCCTGTGGGTGTGAGGGAGTGAGAGTGATGGAAGGGTGGTGCTGGCCTCTTATATTACCGGCCTAGATGAGTGCCCCCCCCCCCCGACCCCCCCGCCTCCTCCCCTCCCCACACACACACACACAGACACATGCACATGCACACAAGCGTGCACACACACACACAGACAAAAAACACACACACATACACATGCACACACGCACATACACATGCACACACACACACACACACAGACACATGCATGCACACACACTCGCACTCACACACACATACTCGCACTCGCACTCACACGCACATGCACACAAGCATGCGCACACACACACACAGATAAAAAACACACACACATACACATGCACACACGCACACAGACACGCACGCACGCACAAACAAAAAAAACACACGCACACACACACGTCATGGCTCTGAAACAAGCAGCCGATTTTAGCATGCGGGGGGGGGGGGCAGGAACGAGGCCAGGGGCCGAGGCGCGCCTCCCTAAACCAATTACAGCTCCTGAGAGCGGGCGGGCGGGCGGAAAAGCACGCAACCCGATAGCCAATTAGAGCGGAGGCAGCGCCGGCGGCGCGCGTGTTGGCCTCCCTGGGCTCTGCGGTCGCGGCGGCAAGCCAGGTCAGAGGACATCATTGCAATTCCCGACGGGACATTCAGGATCAGGAGGCTTCGGACACGGAGGATCGAGACCAGGGGTTGACCGACGGGATCATTAGCCAGGGGTCAACGGCGGTCATCCAGGGATATCAGACCGGCGGGCTACCAGGGATATCAGAAGGACCGGGATCAATTAGCCAGGGGATATCAGACACGACCGGGATCAATTAGCCAGGGGATATCAGACACGGACCGGGAAATCAGATATAGCACGGGGATCTACTATCAGACACGGACCGGGATCAATTAGCCAGGGGATATCAGACACGGACCGGGATCAATTAGCCAGGGGATATCAGACACGGACCGGGATCAATTAGCCAGGGGATATCAGACACGGACCGGGATCAATTAGCCAGGGGATATCAGACACGGACGGCCCACGAGTTTACAGGTGGGCCGGGATCAATTAGCCAGGGGATATCAGACACGGCCGGGATCAATTAGCCAGGGGATATCAGACACGGACCGGGATCAATTAGCCAGGGATATCAGACACGGACCGGGATCAATTAGCCAGGGATATCAGACCCACGGACCGGGATCAATTACAGGGGATATCAGACACGGACCGGTAAGCAGGGTCATTAGCCGGGGCATACAGACACGGAGAGTAATTAGCCAGGGGATATAGACGGGACCGGGCAGCCACAGTGAGATTACAGAGGGGGGGTGAGATAGGGGGCCAAGACAGGAACGTTGGGACAATGGGGGTGGCCAGGGCAGGGTGGGAACAGGGGGCGGGGTGTAACAGAGATCTATATCACCCTGTGTCAGGAAGTCTAGCCCCCATGGTCTTTAGCATATTCCAGCCGCCCCCCCCGGTGGACTCGCTCTGAAGCGCATTGTTCCGGAAGACTCCGGAAGGTTCCGGAAGGCTTGCCACACTCACCATGATGTAGTGACGCTGCATCTCCGACTTCTCGCTGGCCAGCTTGTCGCACTCCAGCTTCAAACTGCCGGAAAGACAAGAGCACAACCCCCCCCCATCGTTAGCCACTCCGAAACACACTGAGCGGAAAACACGTCTACACATCGCTAAACCACCATGAACTTTAAAATGAGCACCAAGACCAGCCCGGTGTGAACTTTAAAGAACCGGAACATTCACAGCACGATGAAGCGTTTGGCCTCGTGGTCTCACACACACACACACACACACCCACCCAGCAGAAGGGTGGGAGCGTAGGGTAGGGGTTAGGGAGGTTACAGGTGTAACCCCCCAGGTGTGACCCCCCCCCTGCTAGGGATCTTATCCTGAAAGGCTTCAGTAAACACACAGCTGTGTAAATGGATTACATGTGAAAGGCAGTGAGCTGTCTAAGTCGCTATGTTAAGAGGCTGTACACAGGACGTTGGGGTGGGGCGGGGGGGTGGGGCAGAGGGGGGGGGGCACTAATGCATGGATCGATCAGGCGCTCTTATGTATAACACCAGCACAACCCCACAAAGGCACACGTTGTTATTTATCTTTACTGAGGTGGGAGTCTACACCAAGGAAGCCATTTCTGTTGCAAAAAAAAAAAAACCCAGCTGATTTGAAATTCATCCCTCAGCCTCAAACCGACTCCACAGCAAAGTAAAGACTCACAGAAATGCCTAGAGTACAGTTCCCAGCCTCTCTCTCCCTTTCTCTTTCCTTCTGTCTGTCTCTCTCTCTCTCTCCCCCCTCGCACTCTCTCTTTCTGTCTCTCCCTCCCTCTCCCCCTCTCTCTTGCTCTTTATCTCCCTCCCCTGTAGGCTCAGGACTGAGATCGGTAATGAGGAAAGAATCACTGCTTTCCCAACTGAGGTCGTACCGAATAACTGCAGTTATAAATACTCGCATAAAGACCTTCGTTGGTCCCAGACCATCTCCCCATGCGCGCTCCATGGGCTCACAGACCGGCTCACAGACCATCTCCCCATGCGCGCTCCATGGGCTCACAGACCGGCTCACAGACCATCTCCCCATGCGCGCTCCATGGGCTCACAGACCATCTCCCCATGCGCGCTCTATGGGCTCACAGACCATCTCCCCATGCGCGCTCCATGGGCTCACAGACCGGCTCACAGACCATCTCCCAGTGCGCGCTCCATGGGCTCACACTGAAGTCAGCGAAACATGGACTCATTCAGGGGAGTCCAAAATCAGGTATGTCTTCACCCCTAATACACCGGCTGCCCGAGTTCCTCATCAAGACATCAGAGCACATGCACAGTGTGAGAAATAAGGGAGTTCTCTGCCCCGGGGGGGGGGGAGGGGGGTTCTTTTGGATCCAAACTAAACTGAAAGGGAGGGAAGTTTTTTGGCAGTACTGGGTTGCTATGATAGAGTGAGGGTAGCCTTTAAAAATAAGAAAAAGAAAACGGACCAACTGGCCAAAAGAATCTAGCATTGTGCCATCACAGATCTTTTATGATCCTATTTTTGAAGATTGTGGAGGTGCGTGGTTGGGAGCGTACGGATGCATGCACACGCGCGCACGCACACGCACACACACGCATGCGCTCGCACGAACGCACGCACACGCACACACGCACGCACCAGCAGCCACGCACCACGCACACACGCGACGCACGCACGCACGCAGCAGCTCCATCAGCAGCCTACCACTGACGACGCTTTGCCTAATTACTCTCTCACCTCCAGCAGGCATCAGAGTTGCCATGGAAACCACCTCCCTTTGTGACACGCTACCTGAGACCAGCCCGGGCGTTGCGGGCCTGTGATTGGCTACGAGCAGCCCGGGGGCGGTGCGGGCCTGCGATTGGCTACGAGCAGCCCGGGGGCGGTGCGGGCCTGCGATTGGCTGCGAGCAGCCCGGGGGCGGTGCGGGCCTGCGATTGGCTACGAGCAGCCCGGGGGTGGTGCGGGCCTCTGATTGGCTGCGAGCAGCCCGGGGGTGCAGAGGGGGACGATTTTAAAATGACACTTTGATGGAGTCTTAGCGCCTCTCCTCCTGCCTCCAAATCGCGCCCGTTGTCATTTTTACGCTGATTTATGTGTTCCCTCGTCTGCTCGCGCATTTCAAGTGCAGCGCCTGTTCTGGAGGCTTGGCACCGGGCCCCACAGGGCTGCCTGCAGTGTCGCTCCCCTCAGAAAGCCGAACGCAGCGCTTTGCAGAGCTTCCCCAAATATCAACTGATGTCAACAACACAGCGCACGGGACGTGCTCCGAATACCGGAGGCGAGCTTTGATTTTGGGGAGGGGGGCGGGGGGGGGGGGCTTTGTTGCTCTGAGGGGGGTTAAACTGCCGCAATCTCTCCTGGGACAGTTGCTACACAGCCTCCTAGCATCTCTGATAGCTACCGCAACCACTGCTGTGAGCTGCATGCTGCTACACGTTTAACGATTAAAGCACTGAAACGAAACAAAACAAAACCACGGCGAGCGTAATGCAGCACTGTGGCAGAGGTGGTAATGCGGAATGATGGCTGGGGAATTAGCCTTGTAACTCGGAGGTTGCAGGTTTGATTCCCAGCTGGTGCTCAACCTGAATCATTTCAGTGAAAAATCCTACCGTATAAATGCTGTATGTTTTATAGTAAAAAGGAGACTGTGCAAGTTGCTCTAGAAAATTGCTCTGCTCAGAAGCATCTGTATTTAAGGAGAAAAAATTAAATAAATCACACCTCATATGACCAATGTTACACTATCACCGGAGAGCTGTCACCGTTTGTTTTATTTTTAAATAAAAAGGTCACATGACCATTCCTCTCATTTTAATAGCGAGGAGAAGACGGCGGGCGATAACGACGCCTTCCTCACGCGAGAGGAAGAGCCGCCATTGGACGGCTGAGCGGGTACCGCAACGTGTAATTACGATCAGAACCCCCCCCCCCCATATCAAACCGTCACAGCTCACGGCACCGCCGGCGGCTAGGGCGCGGCGTAGCGGCCGTAGTCACGGTAACGGGGAAGTAAAAAGGTTGCCCCTCCCGCCTCCTGCCCCCCCTGCCCCTGCCCCTGCCCCGGCACGGCACGGCACAGCTCGCCGGGCCCGAGGAACAGGCCCCGCTCGTCTCCCTCATAATTGCGTGGTGAATATTTAATACTCCTTCCACTCCGGCGGTAATGGAACGGCGAATTACCGCGAGGCCTTCGGCGGCGGCTAAAAATAAGGTGCGCGGCTCTCCGCGTGAAATATTGATGCGCGCGCGAGGATAATACTAATATTTCGTTTTTATTTCCCCGGCGCAGAAACTACGCAGAGCGAGCAGAGGTTTGCCTCGACGGAGAGTTTGGAGAGTCGTTCGGGCGCGAACGCGATTAGCCTACGAGCGGCCGGCCTCCGTCCGCTTCGCGTACAGAGCAGAGACGGCTGTTCACTTGGACGCTGACCACCGTTTCTTGTTAACCGTTTTCTTTTTGATTGGGCACTAAAAAAAAAAAAAAAAAAATGTACCCGGCTTCTGGAAAGAGAAAAGAAAAAAGAAAACGAAAACTCAAAGTTGATTAGGCTGCGTCAACTCCTAAATCCAAACCCTGAGAGGAAGGGAGGGAGGGAGACCGCGCGGCGTAGTCTTTAGGGCCAAATCCCTTACCGTCATTCCATCCCACCTCCGTCTCTGCCTCTGCTTTCCCTCTTTCTAAATAAAGTGGAGAAAACGCAGAGGGAAGGGGGGGTGGTGGGGGGGGGACTGTCCGCTCTCTCCCCCCTATTAAAAAAAACCGCAAGAGAATAATGGCGCCTTTCCCCTGTGAGGTAAGAGGCGTGCGCTAAATGTTTTATAAACCTCCCCATTACCGCCGGGCCGGCGGGCCGGCAGCTTCCGGAAGCCCCTGGGTGTCAGGTCTGTGAGCTCATACCAGGCCAGCCCACCGCGTTTACAGCCGTAAGTGACACACCCCCGCCTGCTCCGCAAAAACCTCAGGGACACAGAAAACGAGTGCGATAATAAAACAAAAAAAAGAGTAATAAATAAACAATCAGTAATAAATGTGATGCATGGAAATGTCCCGCAAACACTTATCTATCCGAAAAAGATAAAAATGCTAAAGGAAGCCATGTTTCCCAGGGTGCTATTTAAGCATGGATGTTGGCATAGAAACAGCCAACGTCTGGTTGGAGTGCTGCTGTCGACAGCCTCGAGCTCAGGAGGGAAACCAGCGGCAGTAACCTCAGTGGGTACAGGACTCATTCACAATCATACAACGGTTAGTACCGGTCGAGCAATCTGATTGGACGAGAGGCATTCCACGAGTGCTGATGTCACAGGCGTGCATATTTAATTAGATGAGGTTCTCTTTGGTTGTTAAATCACCTGTTCCAACGTACGCTCTTTGACTGATATACAGTACAGCAGCACTGGAAGTTTTTACTGTAAGCTATCATTCCGCTTTGTTTGTATAGGCCGCTGAAAAAAATGTTAGCTCATGACTGTTTACATGTCGCGTAGCAACGTTTTCTGTTAATGGAACCCTAAAGGAGCTGTGTTTGTTTGCGGAGCCGAACGAACAACAAAATCATAATCATAAATAGTTTATGGGGCAGTAGAGCTGCTGTATAAAAGCAGTATCGCCCTCGAGGTCGTGCCGTTATGCTGTACATCACCACGGCCTGCGGCCTCGTCCCCACGGCAACCCTGCTGACACACAGTACAACAGCACACCCTCCCGCGTGACACTGCTTAACCCTTTCAGGCGCAGGTTTTCTGGAATATTTTTATTTTCAAAATCCTAAGCCAGTGTTCCAGAACTCCCCTGACTTTCAGTCACCGGCAGCGATCGTGAAATCAGAACGTTCAGTGAGGAACATTCTGGCTGCCTCTAATCCGTGATGTCACTCCTCAAAGGGCCAATTAAAATCGGCAGAAATGCACGGGGGAGGAAGCGGGCGCAGCTGCGTACGCGCGGCCAGGGGGGAGACGACGGCATTAGCCGCCCGCCTACCTGTGATACTGTGCCTGAAGGAACTGGAACTCGTCCTTGATCCGATCGCAGGAGTCGGAGGTGGTGAATTTCAGCTGCTGGGACGAAGCCTGGGGGGAATCAAACAGACGAAAATACTGTCAATCGCAAGACAAGACACAATCAACAGCAGCATCGGGACATGGACGGGCACAAGGCATCAGGGACGCCAAATCCCGGTCCAGAAAGTAAAAGTCCTCCCCGGTGTTTTGCTCCAGTCACCTGGATTTGCCAATTAGCACAATTCTTCAGCCAGGAGGCAGAAGTAATTAGTGAAATCAGCTGGCTGAGTTTATTGGTTGAAGAAACACCATGACAGAACTTTTACCTGTGCTAGGCATATAGTATTCAGACTGCTTATGGTGCTTATAGTGCTGGTATTGTAATGTTAATACGCCAATGTACTCTCCCGTAAGTAACGCTAACATAATGCACCTCATACGACAGCTAGAGATCTGGGTGAGCTGCTAATTAGTAGAATCGGGCGAGCCACATTAAGGCTGAAATGAAAACCTGCAGGATGGGAGATCTCCTGGAACAGGGCTGGTCAACACTGTCTTCCAGAATGCAAACAATTTTTGAAAAAAAAAAAAAAGTCAGGATTTAAGTGTACTCCAGGCCCGACCCCTCACACCGGCTGAACGAGAGGGACGTAGACTGGAGGGACGTGTCGCTACGCCCAGATCAGGCTCTGTGAAAGGGCCTGGAGTGTGTGACACGAGCGCCGCCCTCTTACAGGAGAAACCCGCGGTGCTGAGGTGACCGGGGGGGGGGGGGGGGGGGGGGCGCTCCACACGAAAGAACACTGGAGAGAAACATCCATCAAAACACTGACGCTTTTACAGGGACCCTGCTGCTACTGAAGAGCACCGCTCTG
>NC_057936.1:8039044-8069044 GCF_018555375.3 Anguilla rostrata
TGTGCGTGTGTGCGTGTGCGTGTATGTGTGTGTGTGTGTGTGTGTGGCGGTGAGACTGCTTGTGAACAGCGCTTCGTAACCACAACATCTTACTGGGTTCTCCACATCAATTGAAAATCCTCCATCTGGCTTTCGAGCCACTCGATAGTGACGGAAGACTGGCCTGCTGGGGGAAGAGAGCCAATCAGTGGTGAGCTGGAGGCTGAATGTGATCGTGCCTGTAGATCTTCTTAAAATAAGACGCGTCAGCTCCGTCCCGAACGCATCAACAAACGCGACCGATTCTTAGCAGTCTCAAAACGGACGTGTCAAAAACAACGCACAACTTTTTTTTTTCTTTTTTTTTTAACACACCTCCATGTCTAGTTAAGGGCGACGCATTTTGCGCCACTTTCCAGCGCAGCTCGTGTTAAAAAGTCTCCCCTTCGTAAGACGTAAACTGTACGTTTGTGACACAAAAGCCGTAACTTTGACACAAAACGTGTTGAGAGTGACACAAAAAGTGCGTCGGACGTGGACACGTCCTTTTTTTTTGGGAGGGCGCGCGGACGAGCTTGTTGTCGGCGCTATCGGTTGGGAAGCCGTGTTTTTACCCGTTGAGGTCCTGGCAGGTGGTGACGGCCAAAGAGGTGCCGTCTCTGCCAGGCCGGAGCAGGAAGTTCCCAAATTCCTGATTCCTCTCCAGGAACATTTCGGCCTCCAGCCGGGACAATGGATGGTAACACCTGTCCAAAAAAAAAGAAAGCACAGAGACACGGGGTCACCCGCACACCTCCGAAAACACCACTCCGCACATCCCCCTAGAATGTCACGTAAAACCAAGCATGGGCATGCCTCTGTATCATACATGGATAAGCATTTTCTGGTGAATAGGGGCGACGTAGCTCAGGAGGTAAGACCGATTTGTCTGGTAGTCGGAGGATTGCCGGTTCAAACCCCGCCCTGGGCGTGTCGAAGTGACCCTGAGCAAGACACCTAACCCCTAATTGCTCCCAACTGAGCTGATTGGTACCTTGCATGGCAGCCTTTCACCGTTGGTGTGTGTGTGAGTGTGTGTGTGAATGGGTGAATGCGAGGCATCAATTGCAAAGCGCTTTGGATAAAAGCGCTGTATAAATGCAGTCCATTTACAATTCACTTACGGTGGCATGCTGGCCAGCAGGGGGAGGTAGGGAGACGGGACGGGACCCTGAGGAAGGGGAGGGGGCTTCCGTCGCGCCTTCTCTTTTTCGATCACCTCGGCCAGCATGTGCAGCTGACCCGGGAGCAGGTTCAAGGAGCTCGGCACGGCCAGCTGACCGCAAAAAAAAAACAAAAAAAAACACAATCATTTGTTGTCAAAATTTTTTGTTATTACACCTGTACACAGTTCAGCTCTATTTTTACTGAAAATGATAACGATAATAATCAGTGATAATTATTACAATAAACAAGGGAGAACAAGAGAGAGAGAAAGAGAAAGAATTTTCAAGAACACTGCTTAACAGATGCGGCGAAAATAGTCCAAACTCTAATAGCATTACAGCTGAAAAGGAAACAAGTGTGAAAATGTCCTTTGATGGCAAAGCAAAGATTCGTCTTGGAATCCCTGGCTCTGCTGATTGTGAACTTGCTCTGATATGACTAATGACGCCATAGGCTGGATTTACTGATAACATTTCATGACATTAGCCAAGTCGTCGGGAAATCTGATACGCAGCATTTGAAGAATGATTACATGTCATTTTCTCTCTCCTTCTATTTCTCTCCCTACAAATGTATGCACACACACACACACACACGCACACACGCAGGCACGCACGTATGCACGCACGCACACAGGCACACACACACACACAATTCAGGAGCATAGAAACACACAGAAATTTCACAGAAATTTCATGTGACTGTTCCAATTCATTCAGTTAATTTCACATCATTTCTGAATTGACTGACAGAAATGGAACTGATCAATCTGTCTGTTGATCAGTCTGTTACTGACCTCCACTACAGAGAGGATGAAGCCCTTCCACAGCACCCGGGCCTCCAGACTAGAAGCCTAAAGACAGAAAGAGTGTGTCAGTTATTCCACAATGTCCCCGCAGTCCACACCAGCACTAACCAACCAAGTTCCTGGAGTTCTACCATCCTGCAGGTTCTCATTCCAACCCTAACAAAGCGTTGGGCTTGGGTGTTAATATGCAGTGATGTGTTGGGTTTGGGTGTGATTTGTTGGGTTGGGGTATGATGTGATGTGTTGGGTGGGGTTTGGGTTTGATGTGTTGGGTTCAGGTGTAATGTGTAGTGTTGGGGTGAGATCTGTTGGGTTGGGGTGTTATATGTTGGGTTTGTTATGTAGAGTTGGGATGCGATCTGTTGGGTATGATATGTTTGGTTGGGGTGAGATGTGTAGGGTTAGGGTATTATGCATTGGGTGTGATGTGTTCCGTTGGGGTGTGATGTGTAGGGTTTGGATGCGATGTGTTGGGTTGGGCTGGGCTTGGGTTTGATGTGTTGGGTTGGGGTGTGATGTGTAGGGTTTGGATGTGATGTGTTCGGTTGGGGTGTGATGTGTAGGGTTTGGGATGTGATCTGTTGGGTTGGGCTGGGCTTGGGTTTGATGTGTTGGGTTGGGGTGTGATGTGTAGGGTTTGGGATGTGATCTGTTGAGTGTGATGTGTTAGGTTGGGGTGTGATGTGTAGGGTTTGGGATGTGATCTGTTGGATGTGATGTGTAGGGTTGGGGTGTGATGTGTAGGGTTTGGATGTGGTGTGTAGGGTTGGGGTGTGATGTGGAGGGTTGGGGTCAGGGTGCATTGTGGGTAGCCCTCACCGTGAGCTTGACCTCTCCATCCTTCATGCGGAGGCTGAACCGCGCCCCCGTCAGGTTTGAGCCCCGGCTGCTGTCATCTGCCAGGGAGATGAAGCCACTGAGCTCCAGCTTCTCTGTGTACTGCACACACACACACACACACACACACACACTACACACACACACACACATACGCACGCACGTAGACACACACACACACACATTACGCACACACACACACATATGCACGCACGTACACACACACGCACACACGCACGCACACGCACACGCACGCGCACATGCACACACACACATACAGTTAAGAGTGAGAGGCTAAAGTCTGCGTCCAGCATACAGTTTATCTCAGACCTGACCTCCTCTTTCTTTATCTCACACAGTAGATTATATTTTCAAACTTAAATTCATGGGCATACTTTAACAGCTTCAGCACAAGGACAAGATGTTAAAACAACATGAAACACATCGAGTAGACCGGGCAAAAAAAAACGTGGTCATATAGGATATAATTAGAGGGCTGTTGCTCTTTTCAAAACTCAAAAATTTTCAAACACCAATAAAATCAAAAGAATGCTTTTTAAGTGAAGCAAGGACAGGTTTCATTGTTATGTTGAAAGTCTGAATTAGTTTGCCTAAGGATGTAGAAAGAGTTCCGGCCTGAACTTTGCTACAGACGTCTGTATGACTTCAGATCCCCTCCCAGCAGTGGACTCACTTCTCCCCGTAATTGCACTCACTTCACAGTCCTTGGTGTTGTTGTAGAAAAACAGGGTATTTCCACACAGACATGTCCACAGTCGGCAAGATGTCTACAGAGAGAGAGAGAGAAAGAGGGGGGGCACGTTTAGTTCTGTTCCCAGTGCGAATGCAAACCTTACTCAAGCCCAAGTAGGACAATCTTGTTAGAACTTAGACCATGGTAGACCTGGGAAAACCAAAGGCCTCATTTACTAAGACCTTTAGCACGTGGAAAACCAATAACATGACAAATGATTGGCCACGGTATTCGTTGTGCACCAATTGTGTTGTTAGTTTTGCATGTGCTAAAAAGGTTCTGCAAGGGCTAAAACTCTCAGTGAATCATGGCCAAAGTTAACAGCGGGAAGAGGCACTGGTGGGCCAGCAGGGGGCAGCCTTCCCTGTAAACCAAGCAGAAGACCAATGCCCCGGTACAAAAAGGAGGACTCTGCACAGTACGCTGACGTGTTTTGGGTGAATCTTTAAACTGAGGCTCAGACTCACTGGTCATTAATGATCCTGTGATACTCACACTTACCGTAAAGAGCAGCAGGTTTCCTGGCTATCTAATCTTATATATATAAGGGAGAGTACAAGGGGCTTCGGGGGGGGGGGGGTCAGGCTCAGGGGGGTTTGCCGATAGGCTCTATAGGGCAACACACAGTTGCCAACTGTGTTGCCCAGGGTATGGCAGGGGTTCAGCAAGGGGTCCATGCCTCATCGCTCTCTAGCGACCCCACGCTGGTCAATCTGATACTGCATATGAAAGGTCTTCCTCCGACTCCACTCTGCACGAGTGAAAACAAGCAGGCCGATGCCACTTCGCATTTCGGAGGAGAACCACGGACGTCTACCCTCTCCCGAATCGGCAGTTCGGTTCGAGCGTGAACGCGGCTACGGTTGCAGATTAAAAGACATTCCAAATTAGGGTGGGAATTGGACATGTTCAGTCCCACGTCAAATTAGTAAAAACAAACAAAAAAAAAACAGATCTCCAATTTATATATTAAAAAAACAGGGCAGGAAGCAGACAAAAACAGGAATCAGGATCATTGGCATGAGCTTCAGCAGAAACATAAAGAACCGGTTTCAGGAGTGTAGTGCGGAATGTTAAAAATGTTCCTTTCTCCCATCAGTCATGTTGTTCAGCTCTCCTCATATGACACACGGTCGTCTGGGGAATCCCTCGATTCTGCTGGTTATCACTGAGAATCTGTACTGACCCCTCCAGGGCCATTATACCCCCCAAACTTTCCAGCTCTCATGTCAAACGAATGACAGAAAATTTCCATGATGCTGAATCTAAAAACGTAGTAATCTCGCCATCCAAGCTGCTGTAGAAACCTGTTTGATCACTTTTATTTAAATGTGCTTTTTAAGCGAATGGTGTGATATTGGCCAATGTGTCTTCAATCATGCTTGAAGTAAACACAATGACAAAAAAAAAATCACCAGGGGAAAAAAATGTGATTTTGAGTGAATAACACACATTGAGATTCTCTGGTTATGACTTAAAAAAAAAAAAAAAAAAAAAAAAACGGAACAGTGGTAAACTTTCATACTAACGTGAATGTCCAGCTCTGGATAGCCGTGAGTTTAGCAAAGCTAGCTCAGTGATAAACGCGTCCAGGCTGAGAGTGAATCGGTGCGTGTGTGTGTTAGCTAAACGTCGAAGAATTCCAGGCCAGGGTCCAAAGTCCACTGGGCTCACACCCGGCGCTGGACCAATGCACTGCCCTCGCTCCACTAAAGCCTGGCGCCGGAGTCGCCCAATAAATGCGCAAACACACAAGAACTGATTTGCTGAAACGATTCTGCCCTCAAACAAATTCCGCCATCCTCTGATCTGACTCTTTTTTTATGTTCATTGAACAACAGCTGTCAAGCCAGTTCTTGAGAGTATGGCATGCTTAATCTTAAAAGATTTTTTTTTAAAAAGAAAAAAAAAGAAAGAAAGAACAAGAAAAATTTTTTTTTAAATTTCCGTGACGATGAGGGCTGGTTGTATAACTTGTCCGCCCTCAGAAAATGCCCTGGTTTTGAAACGCACTGCAGGGTTCACTGGGGTGGTTAATGATAAGCCTGGAAATGTGACGCAGATCTGAAGATTCAGCAGTTGGCTGCGGTCTCAGAATCGAGGGGGAATTGCAGGGTAATTCAGATATCAAACATCAGATACGACTGGAGGCGATAATAAAACAGACATAATTCAAAATGACATGCTCACTATCAATATTCATGACATACAGTATGTGCCAGCATAGGGACTACCGTAATTATCAGACCCCTCCAAGGCACATTCAATATTAAACATACATAACGTTGCATGACTATAGATACGCATGTACAATATTCACTGCCTCGTGTCTCCTCCAACCCCAAGTGTCGCAATATCCTGCCCAACCGAACTAGCAGTAACTGCCAGAACAGCAAAACCGCTCATCGATTCTATGACAAGGATGAGCGGAATTGCTCATTGCCACAGCACAGGTGCAAAGGTGCACAGGCATGCTATGACAATGAACAGGAACGCTCCGAACAGGTTTACAGGTGAACACGTTCATCCTTCCTACTCTTCAAACATCCTGAAATGAATACTCATACAGTGTCATGAAACTATTTCAGTATTTTTTTTTTTTTGAAGTTAATAATCACAAAGCGACTCTAGAAGACAACATTCCATTTTGGAATGCAGATCTGGGGTGGGGTGGGGGGGGGGGGTGTTTCCAGGACGACAGACAGTGCTCATTCCGCCTCCAGGGGACTGAAACCTGTCAATCAATCACGTAGCGGGAAGGCACCTGCTCTGCTCATCATGTGATTTCCCAAACCGCAGCTTTATCTCTTAGCCGGGAAAAAGGGCGTGACCGGCCCTCACATTAGGCATTACATTACATTACAGTACAGGCATTTGGCAGACACTCTTATCCACAGCGACTTACGCAACACTTTCGCACGGCATTTACATCCTATCCATTTACACAGCCTCATCCCGCAATCCAGGTTAAGCACCTTGCTCGTAGGTACAACGGCAGTGTCCTTGTCCGGGAATCGAACCTGCAACCCTTATATATATATATAACTATACACTTTACTATGCTGAAACCTACACTACATGGGACATTCAGTACATATATACCATTCATTATATATATATATTTTTTTCCCTCAAAGTGCAGATACTGCAGTATATTCCAATTAGGAAAGAGCTGTGTTTTACAGATGGAAAAACTTCCAAGGCAAAAACTCTGAATACAGGATTGGCTCCGGGAACTCTCTCATGAGTGAAGTAACCTGCTCACCCTCTTTGTAAGAAAGCATCTCTCTCTCTCTGTTTCTCCCTCCCTCTCTCTCTCTCTCTCTCTCTCTCTCTCTGTCTCTCTCTGTCTCTCCCTCTCTCTCTCTCTGTCTATCTCTGTTTCTCTCTGTTTCTCCCTCTCTCTCTCTCTCTCTCTCGCTCTCGCTCTCGCTCTTCAGACGCACACAGTGCAGGGCTGGTGAAGTGCTCCACACGCAAGCTGTTCACTCTGTGACCCACGGTCACCCCTCATTACCAACAGCACCTGCACCCCAATAAGCCCTGTCTCTGCTCTGTCTTTTCATTGGATCGTCGCCTCTGGGTCCCCCCCCCCCCCACCCCCCCACCCCCCAAGCCTTCCTATGCCTGGACACCCCCCCCCCCCCCCACCCACCCCACCCTCACAGACAGCTGGTCCTTTGTGTCCAGGGATATGGAGATAAAGACCTCCACCCAGTCTGTGCGACAGGAGAACCAAGACCCCCCTCAGCCTGAGTGCAAAACCTCCAGCGGTTCTCCACTTTTCTTCTCCTCCCTCCTCCTCCGGCCTGCAGACTTTGATTTTCTTATGCGGCCCCGCTGAAACGCACACCGCTTTAGCTGACTCAAGCACAGTTGTGTACCCCCCCCCCCCCCACCCCCAATCCACCCCACCCACCTCCCCCACAACAACAAGATGGCAGAATCCCTCCTAACTGAGCTCAACACACTCAAAGGATCAGACAACAGAGAATTTAATTTGCATGACAAAAAAAAAAAAAATACAAATCTTAATTACAGACCAGCAAATTGTTGGCTGTATACACATTTTAGTGTACATATTTCCCTGTCTGCAATCCATAGCTCTGCGCTAACTGCCAACTTTTTTTCGTGGTGGTTCCCTCTCTCACAGGTGGGGCACTTGCCCAGAGTCCTGGGACCTGAGCCCCCCCCCCCCCCCCGGCTTTGACCAGTGTTTCTTCCTTTATCTCGCCAAAACAGTTCTTTCCCGCCCCATCCTCTGTCACTTGTTTTTTATGGGAGTTTTAGGCAGGTGTACGCCGAGAAGGGATTTGCGAGAATCCATAGTAAAATGCTCTAAATAAATACATTTTGATTTGATTTTGTCCATGTAAGATCACTTAACAGCTGAAATGATGGTGGGAATTTTACTGCACACTATCTCTGCACTATTTCAAAAATGTTGTTTTTGTAGTTTGCCATCTACCTTTCTGAAAGCCTGAAGATTATACCTGCTTAGCTCTCATTACCTCATGAGCTACATCAACCATATTGTTAAGAATATACAGCATGTGTAATATGTAAAACAATTGTGTAAGTTGTTCTGGATAATAGCGTCTGCTAAATGTCTGTAATGTAATTTAACATGCATTTATACTGCATGTCTATGCAATTCTACCTGGATGGATATATTTTCATGATAAACAAAATCACTTTGGCTTATGATATATTCTACTGATAAAAAAAATTCTTATTCACGTATGCACAGTAAAATCTATGCAAACTCAATACCCAGTTACTGAAGGCAAAAACGTGTAAAAAGCCATCATTTCAAAGTGAATGACATAAAAATGTCAATTTCAAGATTTATTTACTGTTTTCTAATTCCAGTTTCATTCTTTATTTAAACAGCATTGTTGTAATATAACAACATGCTTAAGTTCTGTTCAGTTTATGCATTCGTGTACCTTCAGATCTTTTTTTAATGTGTATTTTAATATCATGCTTGAGTTGTATTCACTCCCATATTGACAATGCCTGTTACACATCCTCACGCCCAAGGCAAATAGACGCAAAACAGCACGAGCAGTTGTGAATGACCGTGAAGTATTTTACGGTAATTGCACATTCTGAAAAATACAGCGCAAAACTGGGTGATTAAAAGATAATCTCCCATCTGATTTTCTACATATTTCAACTTGATTGAATGTAATAATCCCTAGCCCCACAGAGCTCAAGAATTCGGAATTAATCTGCAACCTCGTTAATTTGTTATCTCATGTCCATAGGTTTTTATGCTCAAAAGGTTTTAATAAACAATAAATAAACAAATAAACAGCCTACCGTTTCTTTAGGTGATCTCTTTTCAAGGTAACCCTCGTAGTAGCACGTCGGCAGCAGCGCTTTCGACCGCCTTCGTGCTGTTGGGGTAGCCATACGGTTTGCAGACTGGAGGAATCCGATAATGGCTAACTCAGCGCACAAAAAATTACTTTTTTTCTGTCTGTCTTCTGCAGATCAGAGATCCCCCTCTAAACCAGTAGGCTAACGGTAGTAGTCCAGCAGCCTCGTCTTTGCCGTTTTCAAACGAGGTGACAAAGTATCACCTGTTGTCAAAATCAAATATTTCGGTTACGTAAAGCTATATTGTAAATCTACAGCTAAAATGTCTGTCATAAAAACTGCAACGAGGTTAAAACACCACAAATAGCATATCATGTGAATTCCATTACAGAAAATGCTTCTCTTTTCTCGTTGTCGTGGCAGAAGAATTATTTTAGAAAGATTTTAAAAGCCACCAATAATAGTATATTAATTGTCTAGTATTGCTAGTACAATTGCTTACAAACTCCGGAGGTGCATTAACGCCTTATTCTGTTCTTGCACTTGTTTTTCTATCAACAGGTACTTTCGGGGAGCCACGCCCACTGCCATTGCTGATTGGCGCGCTGGCTGGACGGGCGGAGGCCGCCAAGTTGAACTAGCCTACCTGGCTATTTATAAAATGTTGTCGAACATTCGTGCCCCCCCTCAAAAATAGGTTAAACAACAAAATTTAAGCCTGTATTTGACAAGCTGTTGCATGGCACCTAGTTGATAGATTTCTTAACCTAGGGTTAACTTCAGGCTAAAAAATACATGATAAGGTTTTTATTTTTACTTGAAAGATTCAGACTAGTAGGCTACTTATGAGTTTATCCCTGCTACACCCTAGTTGTCTCTCACATAAATACGTTTTTAAAAAATCCAATCAACAGAAATCCCACACAACATTACACTGCCTTCACTTAGCACATCACTTAAACATTCACATTAACGGAGCTTAAAATTGACTGTAATACACAGTAAAATGCCCTGTGTTAATTCAACTTTTAACAGATAACATTTTGTCCCAATGTTCAACTCTAACACGGTTAGAGCCGAGTTAACACAGGACACTTTACTGTGCCAGCCGTTTGTCATACAGCTACTGTAAGCTTACTAGAGCAACGTTAAGTAATGTTTATAAAGCTGAGCTATTTTGAGAGAGTGCTATTCGATTAAACCCCATGTTACACCTCAAAGCGATTTATTCAAGCGTTATTGTGTGAAGAAGGACGTTTCAGAAGTCACACGACACCGACCAATCTACTGCCGCCCTTTATGACTGTCTACACCGAGCACACTGGACAAGACCGATATTAAAAAAAGAATATCCTGCCGATGATTATAATACAATGGTATAGCAACAAAACACGTGGATTTATATAGGTGGTTCACGTGCTGGGCATCCGAAGAGGAGTGAAGTACCGTGAGATAGGGAAGAGGGGAAGAGATAGGGATCTGTCGCCCTCCACTGTCTATAATATCACCCGACTGGCGGTGTCCAGCATTTACACACGCTCGTCACAATTCAGTAGAAAAGAAGGGGTGGATACGGAGGAGGTAGTTAGAGGGTTAGGGAAAGAGGGATAGGACGAAAGAGAGGCATATACAGCGAGAGGGGGTGAAGCGTAGCCTACTACTCACATGTGCGAGTAGTTAGTTGTGGGTTGTTTAGTGATGCGATTTTAGAAAGCCTTAGTTTGGATTCAAATCGTATTTTCATTTTGTTACAGTGGCGAGCTTTCAAGCTAGCAGGCTACTGTAGCTGGCTAATTCGGGAAGCACCGACTGCCGCTGCTAACCCGCCGGAAACTGAACAGATAAACTGAAGATTAGGCACAATCTCGTCAAATTAATTATTGAGACATTTTATTTATAAATTGTCAGCAAGTTTTACAATTTAACGCAAACGAATGTTTTAAAACCTCGTGGCCGTACACTAATTAATCAAACAAAAACATCGCCGAAGTGCAGAGACGGAGAGTGACAAGGACGAGAGTGAGAGAGAAAGGGGAGGAGAATTGACATTAAAGCAACGCAACGAGGAAACAGAAGACACAGGCGCCTTCATTTTACGCTTTTCAATAATAGCCAGCTAGCTGGTAAGCTAATACTATGCATTAAAACAACTCAACTCTGCAATACTGTCCTCAGCAAGGAATCTTCCTGGAACAGAGCTACACGGCGAGGACTACTGGAAAATGGGTGAGATTTGTTTGTTTTTTTAAAAGGAAAAATAAAAATGATAAAATAATGATTTTTAATTTTATTAACACCGTGTGAAATTAATCATGAGCAGGCCTCGCGGTCTCAGAGCAAATGGTGACCGTCAAGCTGGCTGGCTTGCTGGTAACCATTCAACATTATTTTTAATTATTATTATTATCACTGATATTAATAATATGATTATTACTGGCAATTATTACTAACATTACCAATAATCACCTTATGATATACAATGCACTTTACTATTAGTTTTAAATGAATTAAATTGTATTTATTGAATGCATCAGTTTTGCTGTGGAACAGTCATTCTCCATATCAGCAAGCTATTGTTTTTAAAAGAAAAATGACGACATGTTCACCTTTCACATTTGTAGACGTGCATTAATGCGTCCGTTTATTTCCTTTGTGATATTACTTACTCCCTTGTGGGCACGGCTTTCCATAGCTTGCATACTAAGATAAAAGTATATAATATTTTATTGAAATGGAATGTAACATTACATTTAAATGAGTTTTGACTTAATTTACAAACCTGGTTCTGTTTACATGTGCTTTTACTGTATAATTGATAGGCTATACTGCCGTAATATTAAGACCGTGAAACTTTGAGTAAGGGCTCCATAGTTGGAAATTCGGTTTATTAATTCGACATGACTCTCATGCAAGTTTGGACATAGGCTAGTAGTTGTGGTTTGTAAAACCAAAATTAATAATAAAATGTTCTTTTGAAACTGTCATCCTGGCCACGAGGAAATCAAAATTTTTTAGTAGCTTATATTACATATGGGCTTTTGGGGAACAATTATGGAACACGTTCCTAATATTTCCTTTGCATATGATGAAAGATTGATTTTTATCAATTCTAATGAGTTCTTAGTAATTATGGCCGTACTTGATCAGATGAACACAAGTTGTGCTCATTTGGGTCTGAAAAACTGCAGGAGCACTACAATCGGTCTGAATCAACTGACTCCTCCCTTCTATTATGCGTGTGTGTGTGTGCATGGTTGTGTGTGTGTATGCATGCCTGCATACGTGTGTGCGTGTCAACGTGTATGTTCATGCGTACGTGTGTGTGTGCATGTGTGCATGCGTACGTGTATGTGCGTGCGTGCATGTGTGTGTGTGTGTTTGCACGCACGCGTGTGTGTGTGCGCGTGCGTGTGCACACGTGCGCATGTGTGCGTGCGTGCGTGTGTGTGTGCGTGTGCATTTTCCAGGCTCGGAGCCGCCCTCGCCCCCGCAGGTGGTGGAGGAGGGAGGGGAGGAGGAGGAGGAGGAGCTGAGCGGAGGAGAGGAGGTGGACTCCAGGGCGGTCCCCGGCCGCGGCTCCCTGCTCACCAGGAGGGGGATCACCCTGCGCGTGCTGCTCAAAGACGGCCTGGTGGAGCCCGGCGACGGGGTGCTGTCCATACACTACCTGGTACAGCCGTCCTTCTCTCTCCATCTCCCTCTGTCTATCCCTCCACCTCCCTCTGTGCCTCTCTCCATCTCCCTCTGTCCATCCCTCCATCTCCCTCTGTGCCTCTCTCCATCTCCCTCTGTCCTTCTCTGTCCATCTCCCTCTGTGCCTCTCTCCATCTCCCTCTGTCCATCCCTCCATCTCCCTCTGTCCTTCTCTGTCCATCTCCCTCTATCTATCTATCCCTCCATCTCCCTCTGTCCTTCTCTGTCCATCTCCCTCTATCTATCTATCCCTCCATCTCCCTCTGTCCTTCTCTTTCCATCTCCCTCTGTCCTTCTCTCCATCTCCCTACTGTATAAGTCTGTCCCCCACATTCCTTTTGCCAGGTCCCATATCCTCTCTCGGATTTAGCCTTCCGTCACTTACACTTATCCATTCCCAATGTCCTTCTCATCCACTCTCACATCTCTCGTCGTCCCATCTAGCTCACCTGCTCTTACTGTCCGTTGTCCCTCTCTGTCTCCCTCTGTCCCTTTCTCCATCTCTATCACACCTCTCCCCTGTTGTCCCTCCCTCCCATCCTCCTCTATGTACCTCTGTCCGTCCCTTGACGCATCTATCTAACTCGCTCCATACCCTGCGTATCTACCCTCTCCAGATCATCTCTCTCCTCCGTCCTCCTCCCAACTGCCGCTCTTCTGCTCCAGTACAGCCCCGTGCTATTTCTGCCTCGTGTCTCCATCTCCGTGTATCTCTCCTCTGTCCCTCTCTCCATCTCCCTATATCTCTCTTTCACTTGCCTTCTTCCATTCTGCTTTTATCTTTCCCTCCATCTCTTTTTGTCTCTCCCTCTGTTTCTCCCTATCTGTCTGTTCTTAAGTGATCCATTGCCTCTATACACTCTACTTCTCCACTCCACAGTGTCTTACCAACCCCGACTCAGTCACTGCACCTGTGTATTTGAGTGCTGTATTTACAGTATGTCCACAGCCACACATTCCCTTATTTGCACCAGGTATCAGATAATTTAACAGGAATTTAAAGCACTTAAAACAAGATTGAAAACACTTAAAACACTTAGATCCCAAGTATCCCAAGCAATGCCATTCATCAAACAGAACACCTCTCACATGCTCACTCAGTCGTCACATTAAGGCTCGACCTGCCTGCTTTGCTGTGCCGTTAATACCCCCTCCTGCCCCACCCTCCTGCCCCTCCCTCCTGCCCCTCCTACCCCACCCTCTCGCCCCACGCTCCTGCCCCTCCCCCCCCCCCACCTCCTCCTCCCCCCTCCTGCCCTCAGGGTAAGAAGTTTGTGGGGGACCTGCTGTGCGACGGGAAGATCCGCTGGGTGGAGACGGGGCAGATCTTCAACTCGCCCAGCGCCTGGGCCACGCACTGCAAGCGGCTGGTCAACCCCGCCAAGAAGTCTGGCTGCGGCTGGGCCTCCGTGCGCTACCGCGGCCAGAAGCTGGTGCAGTACAAGACCAGCTGGCTGCACAAGTACCAGCCCAGCGGAGAGATGTGAGGGGTTGCGGGCGCTAGGTGTCTGCGCTCTCCTGAAAGAGCGTCAATCAACACTATCAATCAGCCAGTATACAAATCACTTAATCAATCAGCCAATCAACTCAATCAATCGATCAATCAACCAATGACTTAATCAGTCAGCCCATCAGCCAATGATTTATCAACCAATCGCTCACTTAATCAATCAGCCAATCACTTAATCAATCAACCAATCAATTACTCAATCAGCCAGTCAACCTAGCAATGACTCAATCAGTCAGTCGACCACTTACTCAATCATCCAGTCAACCAATCGCTAAGTCGATCAGCCAGTCAGCCAATCACTACTCGACAGCAGTCAGCAATCATAATCATCCAGTCAACCAATCGCTAAGTCGATCAGCCAGTCAGCCAATCACTAACTCGATCAGCCAGTCAGCCAATTACTTACTCAATCATCCAGTCAACCAATCGCTAAGTCGATCAGCCAGTCAGCCAATCACTAACTCGATCAGCCAGTCAGCCAATTACTTACTCAATCATCCAGTCAACCAATCACTAAGTCGATCAGCCAGTCAGCCAATCACTTACGCAATCATCCAGTCAACCAGTCACCAAGTCGAACAGCCAGTCAGCCAATCACTTACGCAATCATCCGTCAATGCTAACTCAACATCCAGCAAGTCACCAGTCAACAGCAGTGCCAATCACTTACGCAATCATCCAGTCAACCAATCGCTAACTCAATCATCCAGTCAACCAGTCACCAAGTCGATCAGCCAGTCAGCCAATCACTAACTCGATCAGCCAGTCAGCCAATCACATATGCAATCATCCAGTCAACCAATCGCTAACTCAATCATCCAGTCAACCAATCACTAATTCAATCAATCAATCAACTAGTCACTTACTCAATCAGCCAGCCAAATAGTCACTTACTCAATCAGTCAACCAATCACTTGCTCAGTCAGTCAGTCAGTCAATCTTTATTGTCCCTTATGGGCCAATAAAGATCGGCATGTTGCAATGTGCAGCCAAGTTTAAAAAAATAAATTAAATTTATAAACCTGTACACAAATCAATAGAAGACACACATGCTGTACAGAATGCCAGCCTACAAAAGTGTCTTCAGATCTCTCAAGATTTTTCCTTCTTGGTTCCTTCCAGGGAGGGAGGAGATGAAATGTGGTGATGGCGAATTTTAATGAGATTTTATTGATACGATAAGTCAAATACATGAGAGATATGGTGTGATGATTGCACTTATGAAGCGTAGTGCAGTGAAGTCACAAGATTTAATCCCACTGTGGTCATTCTTGTGGAAGTCAAGTAGGGAGCCCAGATATGCAGGAGACCATGTCATACTGGGATAAAGAAGCATGAAATAAATAAACTGTCATCTTTAAAAGTATTTAAAATAAAAAAGAAAGGGCAGTATACATGAGCTATTCCGAATGTACATTGCTCATTGATCGGTGTATTGACTTTTTTTTACCTGGAGATTCCTGAAGGAAATGAGAATGGATGGAAGAAGAAAGCAAGAAGGAGGGGATGTGGGAGTGGGGGATGGAGCAGAGGAGGGAGGGAAGAAGGGAAGAAAGCACAAAGGAGAAGAGAGTAAAAGTTGGGAAAGTGCAGGTGAACGTGCCTCGGTGTCGTACGCAGTCCTCTAACAGGAAGCTCTACCCCCCCCCCGCTGCTCTTCCCTCAGAGCCTGGCCAGTGAAGGCGAAGATGAGGAGATGGGAGAGGACGAAGAGGAAGAGAGGAAGGCCTCCGTGCAGACGGAGGACAGGAACAGGAAGGGCAAACCCGAGCAGCACGGTGAGAGCGCACAGGGGCGGGGCTCTTTCCTAATTGGTCGGGAAACGCTGATATTCATACCCAGAATGCCTCTGGGGCACCATTGTTTGGCTTTGTTTGTGAACAAACCTCTCCTGCCGTCAGTGTGAAAGAGGGCACAAACTCTCCATGGCTGTGTCCGAAACAGCCTCCCAACTTCTGTGTCCTAAAAGTATGCACTGTCTTTTCATGCTTTTTAGTACATGATAGACAGGAGTGGGGACAGTTTTAACAGTGTGCCATAAAAAGTAAACAAACCACTTTGATTTACACGCAGTCGTCATGGCGTCACAGGTATTAAAGTTTCCCGCAGATGGAATAACGCATCAAGCCGCACGTCATATTTGAGGGACCGAAGTGTTCATTAACTTTCTGAATGGAATGCTTCTGAAGATCCTTATTGGAAATGTAGAAATAAGTATTTCATCCCTGAATTAGTACACTCAATACTGCACTCGGTTTCCAGAAATACACTGAATTTTTGGAAATTCTGCATACTTGAGTTTTTAAGAGAGTATACTCAACTAGCATACTGAATAGTAGGCACGTGTGCTGATTTTTTTTTTTGCCCTTGTGGCATACCCAAGTCCCCCTGGCTCTGCTTCAGGTATTCCGAGTTTGAAAATCAATACTTTAAACAGGAAAAATGACATGCAGGAACAGAGCCCTTATTCCCACCGCAGTCACCACAAACAAAACAAAAACCGAAAATGAAATACGACTGGTAGCATAATAAACTTTGTTTGTAGAGCACCTTTCACGCGACATTTGCAGTCCAGAAGTGCTTAGCAAAAAAAAGAAAACAAATAATAAAAACTATACATTAATACTGTCAGCAGGACTCTAAAAGTGAAAGCACAATAAAATGAGAAATACTAGCACACGGTAAATATAAATAACCATGAATCTTGTGAAATACGATTTCATGCCTACACCTTCGGATTAAAATTTGCAGTTTTTCCCCAGGTTCACGATGCGTGACATCACTATTTCCTGAGTAACTTCCTGGCCGTATTCCTGGTGTTTTAATGCAGGGAAACGGTAGGAATGGAGAAAGGTCAAAGAGGGACACACGCGAGGCGAAAGAACGACAGAAAGATGAGACTGGCACATGACACGCTCCCCCGGGCACAGGGGATCTATGTCACTTCCTCTTTTGTCTCCGTGGAGAACTGCCATGTCCATTCTGCGCGTCTGCTAAAAACTGCAGAGCTGCAGTCAGCCCCACTGCGTCAGCGAAACTCCGAGGCGCTTGTGTGGCTTTGTGTCCTGGAAAGTTCCGGATACTGCGACAGACGACGGAGAAACGGCGTTCTGTTATTTTACGCTACTGCCGTTAGCAGGTGCACTTACCCTGAGCGACCTACAGTTCAAACGCAAGTGCAAAGGTCAGGGGTCAAAGTGCAGAACTTCCCCAGGCGGGGGAAGTATACACTTTCAGAAAAGGATGTTTTAATATCAAACAGTGTTACGTCTTTTGTTACTTTGTAACAACACTTGTCCTTTTGTGTTACAAATATACAATTTATATGTTACAAAGGGAGACTTTTTAAAACATACTGTGCTGAAAGTAGCACAGAATGTGTTGTTCTTAACTAGACATTGAGGTGTGTTTAAAAGATGACACATTTACCACATTTAACACCTCTGTTCTGAGAGTATAGTCAGTCCGAAGAGACAGAGATAGCAAGTGCAAGTGTAGCCTCAAATTAACATCCTTTCAACTACCCTACACTAATGGGAACAAAACAACCCTAAATGAGCATTAAACTACAATGTAAGAACAAAGAGCAAAGAACCACAGCCTCTGAAAACATAAACTTGCTCATAATCACATGTTAGTGTAGCTATTTATGTTTATGTAATACACCTGCCAAATTGTTTAAGGGAAAAAAGTAAGATTAGTTTTAGGCAAGCTTACTGGAGGCTTGTTGGAGGAACAAACATGTTAAAAGGTTTCACTGTTAATAATAATTAGAGTTGAGCGCTCATTTAAAGGCATCAAGTCCTGGCAATGTTGAAGCCAAGTGCACAAAAGTTTAGAGAAACCGAATTCCTGGAAAACTGTCTTGTCGCCATGGGAACATTTTGTAAAATCATTTTTGGAGTAGTTAGTAGTTAGCAGTATCCTGACACATCAGTGCTATAGTGAATGTGGATAGACGGTAGGTAAAGTGCAGGTTTGACCATGAAGACCGCAGGTGAAAAGCAGGACTTAAGAGGTCGATCCTGAACGCGGGCCGGACTGGTTTTCGTTTTCCCCTTGAAAGGGAACGGTGGACAGTGACGTGTCGTTGTGTTGTAAATCACGCTGTCTTGCGTGTGAATGACGTGATGTGTTGTATGTTGCAGAGATCAGTGTGGTCCAGAGGAGAGGGGACAGAGACAGAGTGCCCGTGAGGTACTGCACTCTGGGTACCAGGGATTCTGCACGGTCAGTGTTACGCGTGTGGGGAGCAGGAACATCACTCCCTCATAGTGTAGGGAGGTGGAACATCACTCACTCAGTGTGGAGAAGGGGATCATCACTTGCTCATAGTGTGGGGAAGGGGGAACATCACTCGCTCATATTGTGGGGAGGTGGAACATCACTCATTCATAGTGTGGGGAAGGGGAACATCATTCACTTATAGTGTGGGGAGAACATTACTAGCTCATAGAATGGGGAAGGGGAACATCACTCACTCATAGTGTTGGGGAGGTGGAACATCACTCACTCATAGTGTGGGGAGGTGGAACATCACTCACTCATAGTGTTGGGGAGGTGGAACATCACTCACTCATAGTGTTGGGGAGGTGGAACATCACTCGCTCATAGATTCATGCGTGTGAGGAGGTGGAAGAACATGACTCACACAGAGCAGCGCAGCCTGAGAAAAGCTCATTTGTGTGTCATCATCTCTGTTCTCTGCTTTGAATTCCGCCATTTTAAACCGACGATGAACTTTGCCGCCGTGTGTATTGAGGCGCTAACGCTAACGGCGCTGTCCCCCCCCTCAGGGACCCGCACACCCTGGTGGAGCTGTCCGCCTTTTCCGCCATTAACAGGTTCCAGCCTTTCAACGTGGCCGTGTCCAGCAACTGCTGCTGCTAGGGACGCTGGGTGGGGTGGGGTGGGTGTTCAAACAGGAAAACGTGGCATGTTTCTAGTCAAGCCACTGTGCTAAGGGGTTAAAAAGGGAGCTCCTTATATGCCATGGAACCACTGTGTGATAACTGATAAGACTCTTTTCTTTTCTGTTTCTCCTACCCCCTCCATCTCTCCCTCGGTCTCCCTCTCCTTTCTCTGCCCTCTTTCCCTTTCCCCCTCTCTCTCTCGTTCATTTCCTTCTTTCTACTCACTCTCCCGCCTCCTTTCGCCACCTGTTCTCTCTTTTCCCCATCTCTCTGTTGTTTGTGTATTTTCTTATTTCTATATCTCCTTCCCCCCCCCCCCTCAGGATTTCCACTGCCACTTGACCAGCAGTGAGGTGGTGGGATATCTGGGGGGACGCTGGGACACAAACACACAGTGTGAGTGCCAAACACAGGTAGTGCTCAGGGAGAGCGGTGCGTGCGTGCAGACAGTGATCAGAGAAGAGAAAGAGCATGTCGTGCATTTGCAGCTCCATCTCAAGTTTTGCTTGGACAGTGGGCCATTGTTTTGGTCCTACCCAGGGTATTAAGCGCTTTGATAGCCTGATATTTATCACTGTAATCAAAATGCGTTTCTTTTCCTGTCTTTCTTCCAGTGCTGACGGTTCTGAGGGCTTTTCCGTGTCGCACACGATTGGCCGACAGAGATTCGGCCCCTGCTGTAGAGGAGGAGGTAAACCAATCAGTCACCAGCTTCACTTGTCAGCCGTACAGTGAACCTCATTAGGCTGACTCTCTGAGGCCAGATACACCTCCTCAGTTTCTGTGTACACTAAATGGCCAAAAGTACGTGGACACCTGACATCCAACATCTCATGCAAAATGTTGGGCAATCATATGGAGTTGGTCCACCCTCTGCTGCTATAACACTCTACTGGGAAGGATTTATACCAGATGTTGGAGCATTGCTGCAGGGATTTTCTTCCATTCAGTCAGAAGAGCATTAGTGACGTTGGGCTCTGATTGGGCGATTAGGCCTGGCTTGCAGTTGGCTCTCACATGGATCCCAAAGGCGTTGGATAGGGTTGAGGTCAAGGCTCTGTGCAGACCATTCAAATTCTTCCACACAGTTCCCTACAAAACCATTTCTGTATGGACCTCGCTGTGTGCCTGGGGGCATTGTCATGCTGAAACAAGAAAGGGCCTTCCCCAAACTGTCGGGGAAGCACAAAATCATCTAGAATGTGATGTAGCTGTACCATTCAGATTTGCCATCACTGGAACTAAGGGGCCTAGCCCAAACCATAAACAAACAGTCCCAGACCAAGGGTGTCCAGATACCTTTGGTCATATAGCGTATATGCTGATCAATCACTGCCTGACCGAGTAATTTTTCTCTCGCGTACGTGTGGGTCCAGTTGGAGCCAACAATTCAAACTCAATTCTCAGCATTAGCGAACACTTGCTAGGACCAGTCATTTTCAGTTTAAAGCAATTTCACAAATAGCAGGTATCCTTTCCCTCTAGAGATAAATGTCTGTGGTAGAGACTAATCAGACACTAGCAAACCCCCTGTGACCCCGTGACAGTGCGTTGAGATTTGCCTGAGTACTGACAACTCTGATGTAGGTATAAAAATGTTATATGTCAGGAGGGGGTGTGATTGGTGGAGTAATGCTGTGCTGGGAAACCCAGAATGGGAGGAGCTATGACCCGATAACTTATGTGGGCCAATTGTTTTGTTTTGTTGAGGAGAGCAAATGGTTTTAATTGGTTCTAATAATTCAGTGACTGACAGCTAGCTGTAACTTCACTCAAAAACCTCACTCTTATCTCTTGCCGGTGTGATGACTTCACAGATCTGCCAGAACCTGTTCATGCGGGGGCTCTCATTGGTCGGTTGGTACCACAGCCACCCCCGAGGCCCCGCCCTGCCGTCCCTGCAGGACATCGACTCCCAGATGGACCATCAGCTGCGTCTCCAGGGCAGCAACAACGGCTTCCAGCCCTGCCTGGGCATCATCTGCGGTCAGTGCGCCCGAAACAAAATGGCCGCCGCACATGATAATTATCATGCGCTAAACCCGGCGATCTTCATTCCTGACCCTATCTCTCCACTTTTGCATTTTTAAAGGCCCCTATTACCACGGCAACCAGGGCGTGGCCTCGACCATAACGCCTTTCTGGGTGGTCCCGCCCCCAGAGGTGAGCTACAGAGGGATCCTGACGCCAGACCATAAACGACAGCCTTGCGTGTTCACAACACGTTTTTTTTTACGCGTTCAGTCTTCTTAACGCGCTCTTACACGTTCACTCTTCCTCTCCTTCAGCAACGGCCCAACGACTACGGCATTCCTGTAGCGGTGGAGGTGACCTACGTTCAGGACAACTTCCTCACCAGCGATGTGCTCAACGAGATGGTACCGTGCGCCCTCCATCACCGTCATAAACCCTGAACACCGCGTTCTGGCTCTTCTTTCATTTTGCTGTCGTGACAACAACGGCTTTCGCTGTCGAAGACGCGTTCACGTTCAGTCCCTCGCGGTTGGCAATTTCCCATCGGTTGCCCAGTTTCAGCACCTTCAAGCTGTGATTGGATTGGCTGTTGGGGTGACTGTGCCCATCTGTGATTGGCTGCAGATGCTGCTGGTGGAGTTCTACAGAGGTGCCCCAGACCTGGTTCAGTTCGGTCAGCTGTGGAGCCCCGACACCACTTTGCTGGACAAAATAAAGGTCTGCGTCCTCCCGTGTTACCCAGTGACCCGCGTACCCCGTGCTGAGTTAGCTGGATGACTGCGCTGAGTAAAACCCGGAACAGCTCTTTTGAACTTCAGTCCGTGTTCCACTTTTTGGGAGGGTTCCGGGTTTTACTCGGCGCAGTTATCCAGGTAACTCGGTAACCCTGCTCCCTGATACAGGCCCCACGGGTGGGAAATTCCAGTGTGCACACAGGCTTTCAGTGTCACCAATTACTGCTGGCCAAATGAGCGAATTCTCTCAGTACACTTATGCTGGTTTAAGTGTACATTTGACCACAATAAGGCTGTTTCATGTTGGGACACACAGTCAGTCTTCAGATGTCATTCATGAACTTATCAAGAAGTGTAGCTGAAAATATCAATTACTAAACGATTGGGCTGATGAAATATTTAAGAGGAGAAGTTAAACAGACAGGCCCCTCCCCCCTCCTTGCCCACCACTGATGCGTGAACGGCCATTACACACCGAAGTGCAGCGAGCGTCAGCGTGATAGCGGCTATTCACTTCCAGCCATTAGGAGCGGATTACCCTCCGTTCTTTTAATCCAATCCGAACCAAGAAATACTGAATAGAGTGCAGATCTTTTTACAAGTGCAGTCACTGAAATAATTTGATCTACGCACCCACTACATGTAGCTGAAATAACTAATTGAATGTTGCATTGCAAATTAAAGTGTGCATTAAAAGATGAAGGAGCTGTTTACAGAATAAAAGCTTGGCCGTTGCTCGGTCACACGTCTGTGTTGCTGTACGCCTCGTCGGTGTGCGATTGTGCCTTACCTGTCAATCACCTGTCAATCTGTCACTCCCAGGGTTCCCTGAGTGGCCACGCCCCCAAGGACCAGGCCTACTCCCAGATCCTGGAGCACGTGTACAGCCAGCTGAGCAACGCGCACTGAGGAAGAGGAGGAGGAGGAGGAGGGAGGTGGTGTGTTTCACTTCCGGAACTCGGGGCCCAGATCTTCTCCCGCCCCCACCTGTGGGCGCTTCCGTCCGGAGCCCCACCCGTGCACGACGGGACGGGAACGCCGAAATTCCCTGTGACCGCAGGCACACTGTGAACTGAGCGTGCTCCTATCCCACAGCGCAGTGTGTGTGTGAGGGTGAGAGTGTACGGTACCCCTGTACTTGTGTGTAGGATACTCCTGTACTTGTGTGTGTGTGTAGGCTACCCCTATACTTGTGTGTGTGTAGGATACCTCTCTTCTCATGTGTATGTTGAGTGTGTATGTAGGGTACCCCTATACCTTGTATGTGTGTGTATGTAGGTTACCCCTATATTCCTGTGGGTGTGTGTGTGTGTTGTGTATGTAGGGTACCTCTCCTCGTGTGTGTGTAGGGTACCCCTATATTCCTGTGGGTGTGTGTGTGTTGTGTATGTAGGGTACCTCTCTTCTCGTGTGTGTGTGTGTGTGTAGGGTACCCCTGTACTTGTGTGTGTGTGTTGTGTATGTAGGGTACCTCTCTTCTCGTGTGTGTGTGTGTACGTAGAGTGCCCCTCTACTCGGTCTGTATCACTGACAGTGTTTCTGCAGCACGTCGGGTCCGTAGCCGCGGGCGCTTCCTCGTGTTGAGTAGTCGTTAACGGAGTGTCGGGGTCTCGTTTCATTGGAGGCCCGACAGCCAATCACAGAGTTAACCCCGCCCACACGGCAGATCTTCCCGTTTGTCTTTCGCACTCGAATCTTCCTTCCGGGTGCAGTCTGTCTGTGGTAATGTCTTAATTTAAACAAAATATATATATATATACGAGAACAATGCCTTCATCTACTGGATACCTTTAAAAGTTAATACACACTGGAACCCTCCCCCTGCCGTGTCTGACGTGTTTTTCACACACACACACACACGTACACATGCACGCATGTGCACACACACCCACGCGCACTCACACACACACAGTAATTGATTGTAATGGAAATGGTCCATCATGGGCGCTCAAAGGATATTTTTTTTTAAAGATTACCGCGAGGGTCCAATAAATCTCTCATCTTTTCATTTGTCAGGCGGCTCATATTCACGCGAGTGGCTGTAGGGACAGGGGAGCAGGGCATGCTGGGTAATCCCTCACGCCAATTCTGCACACCTGTAGAATAAATTCAATAGCACGACCACAGCATTAATTACCGTCCTGTATGCGTGACATTTAAACAGGTACGGGGCTAATGTATCTTCAGCTTCACGGAAGTGGATTTCTCCAAGCCAGCACAGCTGCAGGGCGGTGCCCGCAGCAGAACCATTTATCTTAGACACGGCGTAAGGACCAAGATGCTGCTACCAGATTTTTACCTGTTTTTATAAACAAAAAGAGCAGGTCTGCACATCTCTGGAGCGACCTGCTCCCCCCCCCATTAACCTGAGACCTGTGCGAGTTCCGGCTTTAAATAGTGCGATACATTATCTCCCGTCTCCTGGGGTCCCAGTATCTACGGAGGGCAGACAGAGTTTCGGCAGGAACGCGCAGAGGCTGTAAACTCCCAGAGTCACGACTGACGGTTTGAGTTTCTCGGTTTTGTAACCACATTTTTTGTCGTCGTTATAAACCATATTTTCTTGACGTCTCTTCAATGAAAATATTTTTGTCGCCTATTTTCTTGACATATACTGCATTTCCGTGCCACTTCAGGGGTTGGGTAATGCGAATGACAGGATAGTCGGGTCCTACGTTGCTTTCCCTTAAAACGCATAAAACACGTCCTGCCCCCAACAGCGGACCGGAACACGGCCTGTCACTTAGGCCCAGTTAAACCGGACTGAGCACGTTTCCCATGTCCTACCGCATTGAAATGCAGCCCTGCGCATTTTCAGTGTTTTACTGAGACCGGTATAAATGCCTTGAAATTGTTCTAACAAAAAAAATTATCTTTTAAAATTCTCCCGCGACCCCAGTCAATTCTCACGGCTTACACCAGTGGAACCCGACCCACAATCACAGTTTTAAAGTTTATTACGGTAGTTTGGTAACTGCTGCAATAAGCTTTGGCTGCACTGTCAGGATTTTAGTAAGTAAATTGCAGTCATTCAGAGGGAGAAGTACAATCGCAGATCACCAACCACACCAGTCAGTTCCCTTACAATGAGACAGAGCCACAGTCTCGGCCACACAACTGTTTTTTCATTCATATTTATTTAAAGACGGAAAAACGGACATGATGCTCTTTAACACAAGTACAGGAATCACAAAAAGTACGTTAACAGAATAATGCTACTCAATTTTTTTATATCAGCTCCTGGACTCGCCCGGACAGTATAGCAATAAAGCGTTTTTAACAATTACCTGGAGTACAAAGCAATAGGCAGGGTAGGACACATATATAAAAGGCATTTCTGTCATGATTTTTGTATATTAAAAATACTACAAAGTAGCAGAATGGTGTTTTAATTATATCAAAAAGTCCCGTAGGTAGTCTGATGAAACAGGACAGTAATGCACCCTTGTTTTTTATCTGTAGTGCGATTAAAAGGCACATGCAAGCAAGTCTGTGTAGAGCAAGTTCTCAGGCCCGTTCATCAACCTAATTACCCAGAGCAGTTAGCTTTAGCACTGCGTCACCTTTAACCTTTTCCAGTCCTTCCTAAGCTTCATGGCAATGCTGAGACACCCATTATAATTTTCACTTTATATATATATATTTTTAACTTGTTTTTTTATTTTTTAAAAATACGTTAGCCTATTAGCATATTCCCTTTGATGCAGGGCTTTGGTTGTTCAGTTCCTGTGCACCAGGACACTTGACGCATGCACACATGCACGCACACACAAACACAAACATGCACACGCATGCGCACGCACACACACACACACACATACCCATTCACAAACAGACAGAGACATAAAGAAACACGCACTAACATGGGTGTATTATACAGGTATAAAAGTATGTAAACGTCTTTATGGCTAACATTGAGAATGAGGTTTTTTTTTTGGGGCGGGGTGCAGTATGGTGGGAGAGGCCTCTGAGGGTACTAACTGGACGCCTGGAAAAATGGGGGGGGGGGGGGGCGGCGTGTTAAACAGAACAGTGTACAGATGGCCCACAGGCACAGCGCACACCAGCACACAGGTAAATATCCAAAGCTGTTTGAGTGAAGCAAGATCATTGCTCTAATGACACCAGCCTGTTTCAACAGGAACTCTTCCCTCTCTCACACACACACACACACACACACACACACACACACACACACGCACACGCACACGCACACGCAGACACGCCAGCGCACGTGCACACACACGCACACATACACAGACACGCACGTGCACACACACACACAAGCCAGTGCACGTGCACACACACGCACATAGATGCAAGCATGTGTGCAGTCGTGCACATATACACACACACACACACACACACACACAGAGACAAAGAAATCCAAAGACACCATCATCAGACTGTCACTCCCTTTCTGTAGCTCCCAGACAGATCCTCCCAGTTAAAGCAGATAAGGACAGAGAGACAAAGCACAGACATGCATGCTTAGAGTCAGCCAATCACGTCCACACCACTCACCTACACTTTACCTTACATTTGTATCTGAGTAAGCCTGTATCGCGCATGCAGGCTCAGGTACATACAGATTATCTGGACCACAGGCTCAGGATTGTGGGTGTTTATTAACTGTACTGAAATGAGCACCATGGGGGGGGCGGGGTTCCCCAAAACCATCCCACCTTAGGGAGGGAGGGTAGACAGGGATGTGGGAGAAACTTAAATTAAACATTTGGAGTGTAGTGCTTCCATTAGGACTAGTGTTCTACAGGCTTAGTGTTATCAAGGGGAGGGGGCGGAGTCTGCTGCTGTGCTGCTAGACAGCCAATCAGCATCGGGATGGATCATTTTCAGCGAAGGTCCAAAGGTGCAGTTTTAACAGGTTATGACACGTCTGGAACAAAACAATGCAGGAAAAAAAAACAAAATACTAAAACAAAAAACGGAAACAACGGAAATACTAACAGACCAAAGGCCCTGTCCTGAGGTGTGGTCTCTAAAGGGGACACTGTTGGCGGGACAGCCACGATTCTAAAGGCATTTATAATGTTCGGAGGACCGTCACTGTCACATCCCGACCAGCAGGTGGCAGCAGAAGGCAAAGGATCGAAACGGGACAGAACTCTGGGTGTTTCGATTCGCCTGCACAGCGCGCATCAGAAACCAACACCCGCGGTAGAGAGAGCCACTTCAAAGCAGGTGCTAATGCATCTTTTTTTCTTTTTCTTCACCTGTTCCGCTAAGACGTCTGAATATGCAGAGGTTTCAAGCCTCTTTGGACGTTAAAAGGTCCTTGAGCAGGCATGAGATCACACCTTTGTGTGGCCCTGAACACGGACACTGGGACAGAAGTCAGTTATAGTGGTGCACATTAAATGTCAAAACGACAGATTTTTCCATCTGGGGCCTCCACAAAGCCAAAAGAGGAAAAAAAAAAACTGATGAAATTGGTCTGTTGGTCATGTTCGAGTGACAGTCCTCTTCACTGTTTCCCAGACAGAATGAGAACCCCCCCCCCCGCCCCTTCCCCAGTGCTGTGGGGCTCTTCCTGAAGCCAGGCTGCCACAGCACTGATCAGTCGCAGGCGAAAAAAACAAAATGGCTGAAGGTGCAGGTGAGGATGAACGTGACTTTGGTATCCTCCCTCCCTCCCTCCCTCCCTCCTCCCTCCCTCCCTCCCTCCCTCCTTCTCTTCCCTCCCTCTCTCTCCCTCTCCCCTTCCCTCTCTCTCTCTCTCTCCCTCCCTCTCTCCTTAGTGGGACAGGGGGACCACCACCTCCACGTAGTTGAGCGGGAAGAAGCCCGCGCGCCCGTGGAGCGCGCCCTCGTACCAGTTCTCGTCGATCTGGCTGGTCAGCGTGATGATGTCGCCCTCGCGGAAGCCCAGCTCGCCCTCGTTCTCCGGGTCGAAGTCGTATAGCGCCTTGCAGCAGGGCTGCTCCGAAACTGGGGGGGGGGATGAGAAACAGGTGAGGGGGGGGGGGGAGAAAGGGATGAGGAGGAAAAACAAGCCAATAAGAATTAGAACACCGAAGATTACTGGTAATTTAGCACCTCGGAAGCTTCCGGCAGGACGGCGTTCCGGTACACAGGTGCGCACACACTTCACCTGAGCAGCTAAGGAGCTTAGAGGAACAAGGGCTTCAAAACAACACCCACGGCACACCGGAGGACATCCTGTGAGGCCAGATAACGCTGGAGGTCCGGCTGGCCCCCTGAGTGCAGGGCTTGTTATTATTCACAGAGCGTCTCAGGGCAGGAACGCTGATCTAGGGTCAGGTTTCCCCCGGAAACGTGCGGCTTTGAGCATCACGGGCCGCGAGGGGAAACTGATCCTGGACCAGCTCTCCAGCGGTGAGGCGTTTCACGAACGCAGGCTCAGTGTTTCAGTGTGCCCCCTGAACGAGGAGGTGGAGAGAGGCGAGAGAGAACACACACGCGCGCGCGCGCACACGCACATGCACAGTAACACACACATGCACACGCATGCGCACACACACTCACACACACACACGTACACACACACACACAGGCACACGCCCGTGCACACACACGTGCGCACGTACGTACACACTAACACACACACACAAGCTGTCATCTTTCGGTGACAGATTAATATCCGTCCGCTGAATCAACGTGAGAGAGAAGCTGCACTAGTCCTTTGGGTACCCTGCTATTCTCTCTCCTCCAACACTAACTGAACACAGAGAGGCTCAGATACAGCTCAGGAATTAAACATTTAGAGATCACCCCATGTCTGAAGAACAATCGGGGTTACTCCACCCAATATTGAGTGTCGAACCCGTCCTAAGCAAATAGATTTAAAGTTTTATTATTTATGGATATAAACGTGTTTAGGTTTGCATTATTCAATACATAACAACACTGCGTATTTTCAGTATGTTGACAAGCTGTCATCTTTGGAAATAAATGTTGTGAAATGTTCCGACAGTATTTCTGTTGGCAATTAAAATCAAATGTGGTTAATAGTTTATGAAAAAAAAATATCAAAAATGACATTTTCTACACAAACATACCCATAAACAGTGAAACTGAAAATCTGATGCCCCCCCCCAGGACTGTATATCCTCCATTGTCTATCTGCTTTGTGCATGTAGGTAGCTCAACAAGACAACCACAACTACTGTAGACAACTACAGTATACACAACATGCTAACAAGCATTACCTATTTACATTTAAAAAAAAAAACTGGCTTCAGTCCAAGTGAGAATCACTTCTAGCTGCTTTTATAACGGCAGTAACACACAGGCTTGAGTCTGGTAAACACAGTGAGGTGTGAGCATCGGATGAACAGCAGAGGCACTGAAACCACACACACAATCAAACGGAAGGACTAAAAACTCAGCAGGGAGCCTGTAAGGGCTTAAGAGGCTCTTTAGAGAGTCTTTTAGAGACTCTCAGACTGAGCCAGCGAAGCCCAAATTAGGGGAATGGCATTAGCCTGCGGGCACCTCGAACCCGAGGCGGGACGTCCGGCACCTCGAACCCGAGGCGGGACGTCCGGGGGCCAGACCTCCGTGCGTTTCGGCCATCCGTGACCTCAGCCAGCTGGTTTTACCAATTAATTCCATTAATTCCATCTCCCGACTGAAGAACTGTTCTAATTAGCAAATCCGGGTGATTAGAACAGAATATCTGGGAGGATTTTTACTGTCTGAACCTGGATTGTCTGCCTCAAACTCACCTTTTCACCCACACATAGTGTGTGTGTGTGTGTGTGTGTGTGTGTGACAGAGAAAAAGAGAGTGTGTGTGAGAGAGAGAGGCAGTGTGTGTGAGAGAGACAAAGAGAGTGTGTGTGTGTGTGTGTGTGAGAGCCAGAGAGAGATAGACAGTGTGTGTGTGTGAGAGAGAAAGAGTGTGTTTGTGTGTGCGAGTGTGTGAGAGGGAAAGTGTATGTGTGTGTGGGTGCGAGTGGGGTGTGTGCGTGCGAATGGGTAGAACTCGTACATGCACAGAGTATCGATTTATAAATCAACATAATGACAAGCAGCTCAAAGCGGGGAAAAAAAAAAAAAAAAAAAGGCAAAATACCAAATACTTTTAGGTAATAAAGAGGCTCTGCATTTTTCCCTCCTACATCAGCGATGTGTCTAAATCTGGTTAAGCAGGTTAACCATGATAAGCATGTTTCATACGCTAGATGTTTGCATCATCCGCACATATTAAAAACACTGTTTTTAGTGGATTATTTTTCTTCCCTTTAAGAAAAGGACAAGGGGGGGTGGTTAGTTTGGAGAGGT